>NW_026623364.1:1859411-1883092 GCF_030028575.1 Malurus melanocephalus | reverse complement strand
TTTTTTTTTTTCCTCCAAGTACACGTTTCTATATACTAAACTGTAGTCTCCTCTCCACTTCACCTCCTTTGGAAATAGCCGGGGAATTCGCTTCGAAATCCGTATGAGAAATGAATTTGTGCGCGCAAAGCCRGAAACAGTGTAATTGATTTATTTCTAATAAAGGAGAGACCAACACTGTTTATCGTTCAGAAATGATTGCCTGTGTCCTTAATGGCTCTAATTTTCACTGTCCATTTGATGTGCTGCAGGTTTAATATAGAGCACTTACTAATCCAATTAAAAGTGCACCTGGCCTGGAAGAGCTCTGTAATTAGCAGAAGCGTTTTTAGCTATTTCCACTGGAAAACCGTGAAATCATCTCTGCTTGGCCTAAAGGACTGTAATATGGGGGTGGGGGCGAGGAGGGGAGGGAGGAGCGGGGCCAGGCGTTCGTGCCTAATCTTTTTGCCTTGAATTTTTCACAGTTCCCGTGCGGGAAGATGAGGCTGTTTCATCGCGGGCCACTCGGTGTCTGGTAGCGCAGGACAGCGAGGGCGAGACTAGGTGGGTTTCACACCGCTTTCCCCTGCCGTCCACGCGAGCCCGGCCCGGAGCGTGTCCTGGGGAAGCGGGGCTCGGCTTTGGGGCTGGGGGAGGCGCTGGGGTGGCGGGGGTCACGGCAGCCCCACGGGGCCGGGCGCGGACAGGGGAACCGGAGCTGCTGCGGGAGCCGCCAGCCGTGTCGGGGGAGCCCAGGCCGCCCCTGTCCCGGCCCCCGACGGTCACCGGGAGCAGCGGCGGCTCCGGAGCTCCCGAGGCGATTTCTGGAAGGGCCGGCACGGGCTGGGCCTGCCGGGCTGCCCCGGGAGCGACATCGCCTCCCCTCAAAAACACGCGGCACGCACACGAAGGCGCGTCGTTAAAGGAGGGGGGACGCAGCTCAAAACCACTGCCCAAGCTGGCTGTCCTGCCGGGATGAGGGGCTCCGCTCCTCCTCCGCCGGTGAGGGGTCGAGACAATCCTCATTCGCTCCCCTCCTCGAGTGGACGAGGATTGCGGCCCGAGCATCACGATGGTAGCCCSATCGCGATGGGTAGGAAGGGTTTCTGCTCTCCTGTTCGGAGCCGCAGAGGTACCGCTGGGGAGTTAGGTGGCYACGGGGATGCTCTTAGCGCCGGGTGCACTTCGTGCGGCCCTGCTCCCCGCCGCGGGCTTCCCAAGCGCGAATTAAACCCTATGTAGGTTGGTCCTTTTTTTCAATAACATTTCTACCGACTCCTTTCCCCCAGTAAAAGACTCGTGGCGAGTGGCTCGGCGTTGTTTGTGGAGCGACGGCTCAGGCCGCACGGCTCCTGCCGGCCCTGCGCTCCCCGGCCCCCGCGGGAGCTCCACGGCCCGGCTCGGCCCGGGTCTCACGGGGCTGGGTTTCAGAGGGCTCGTTAACGGGTTTCCCAGAGCTCCGGACACCGGGGTGTTTGTAGAACACAAACGCTTTACGAAATGTACGCTTTCACTGAGTGCGAACTTTTCCTGCCAGCCTTTTCCTTGGGGAACAGGAGAGTCCCCGGGCAGCACCCGGTATTTGGATCTGTTTGTGTGCGTTTGAAAGAGGGGGAAACCACTCGGTTTGGTGGCCGGCGCGTGGGGCTGGAGAGAGGGGGACCRCGGGTCAGAGCCTCCCCGACGTGCAGCGGGTGCCGGTTCTTCTGCGTTCCCCTCGCCCCTCTTTGCGGAGCGGAGCCCGACGCAAACTTCGCGTTTCCCCGGGGGCCGCGYCGGGCTGCTGCCGGTCCCTCGGCGGCCGGTTCGCTTATTATTGAGGCTCCCGATTTCTGCCTAAATAACGCGAACCCCCGCCCTCCCTGGGGCCGGCCCCGGCCCCTCAACGATTCTCCGGCTCGTAAAGGGAACGCGGACTGGGAGCCCAGAAAACATTTTTTCCCCTCATTTCAAAGGAAGAAACCTGAGCGATTCTCATCCTTTTGATTGATTAAGGTCTTGAATAACTTGAAGCTCGGGAGTGACAGTTCCTGAATAGACGATTGCAAATAAAGAGCCCTGTGGAAAGCCGGGCTGGCACTTCGGAGTGTAAAGGAGGCGAGTTTGCTGGCACTTACCAAGTTATAAATAAAAGGCCGTGCACAATGGTACCTTCTCTAAGGACAGACAGTCTTTACAACACTCCTGGCGTCATATCCTGCTGTGGGCACTCCAGCTCCGAGGCAGACTTTACCTCTTTTATTTTTCCAGCAGTTTAGTTTGAATACTACAATAAATTCCTGGGAACAAACGCTTGTTAGTAAGACTTCAACACGCACCGCCTCGCACCCATACACACTCGCATATAAACGCTCACGCACACGCGTGAAACGCAGGGACACCCTTGTCCCACCGGTTTTTAAAAGCAGACATCCCCACGGAGTTCTCWCTGGCAGCTCTCGCTTTCAAAACGGTGAGCACCATTTGTTCCAGAGACGCTTCTTCTGGACGGTGAGAGATTTCGGTTCAAAGTAAATGAGTAGAAGGAAAGAATGATGGAAGAAGCGTTTTTTCCTTAAAATGAAAATGGCAAGGAGGTTGTTCCCCCAACCCCACCGCTTGTGCTCAGGGAGCGGAGCCAGGAGAAAAAAAGCTTCATGGCAGCCAGGCGKGGGCTGTCCCGTGTAATCCCGCAGTGACACGGGGTCTTGAGGGATGCGATGTCCAGGCCGCCCCGGCTGGTGYTTCTGTCGCCGGGCTGGGGCGGCCGTCGGGGCACCGAGTAGATCCCCATCGCCGGGTGCCCTCTGCTTGCGGCGAAAGGCCCCAGCACGGCTGTGCGGGGTCAGCGCGGGGCCGTGCCGTGTCAGCCGTGCCGAGCCGAGCCGAGCCGAGCCGTGCGGTGCCGTGCGGTCCGAGCCGAGCCGCGCGGTGCCGGTCCGGTCGCGCCGCCGTCGCGCCGGCCGGGGCGATGAGCGAGAGCCGCCCGCTCGCCCAATCAGCGGGGGCGGCGCGGCCGGGCCGGGCGGCGGTGGCCAATCGCGGCGGTGCCGCCGCCGAGCCGCGCCGGGCACGGAGCCGATAAATGCTCCCGGCCCCGCGGCCGCCGCTCCCCGCAGCACCGGGGACACCGCCAACGCCCCCCGCCCTCCCCGCGCCCAGCCGCGCCGCCCGGCGGGACTCCGGCCCGGCCCCTGCCCTCCCGGTGCGGGGCAGCGCGGGTCACTGACAAAGGGGCAGCGGCGGAGCTGCCTCCTCCCCGCCCCTCGGCGGCATCCCCCACCCCCTCCGGGACCGCTCCTGATTCGGCGGGGCCCGCTGACAGCGCGGGTCTCCCCTAGATCAGCCCTCACCTGGATATAACCCTGCCGGCCGCTGCCGCCGCGATGACAACTCTGGCCGGAGCTGTCCCCAGGATGATGCGCCCCGGGGCCGGGCAGAACTATCCCCGCAGCGGGTTCCCGCTGGAAGGTAAGGCCGCGCCTGGGCTGCCCAGGGTCGGGAAAGGGATAATCGCTCCGTGCCGGGACGCCTGAACAAAGCGGCTCCCCCCCGGCCCGCCAGAACTGGCGCACGGAGGACTCCAGGAGAGCCGCCCGGCTCCCCCTCGGACTGTCAGAGCAGGGGTTTGTCCCGGAACGGGCACGGCTCGGGCCACTGCAGCCGGCGGCTCCGGCCTCGTACGCTGCGAGTGGCCCGTCCCGGGAGCTGGAGGAACCGATCCCTGTTCTCTTAGCCGAGTGAAGGGCGGTGGTTTGGGGAACCCAAAGTTCGGGAAAAAGTTAGAAAAAAATTAAACTCGAATAAAAACAATGCGAACGGAATCGAAAGGGAGTTTAGAACCGTGGGTCGGCACCGGGCCGCTCTTACCCACAGAGCGAGGGCCCCGCAGTGCCGGGAACTACCAGGCCCCTGCCCGAGGGAGGACGGGCGGCTGCGGCGGCTCCCACCGCTCYCGGGGACACTGCGGCCTTCCCGCACCGCTTCCCCCTTCTCCACCGGAGTCGGGCGGGCTCTGAAAGCCGGCTCCGGCGGAGTGCAACAGGTGAAGCCCACGGCCGCCTCCCTCCCCTGCCCGCCGGGCCGGCGGCGGGGTCTCTACGGGAGCTGCGGGGCCCGGGCGCGCTGCGGGGCGGCGGGGCGGGMGGGGGTGAGTTGCCTTAGAAAAGCAACGACAAAAAAACTGTAACAACAACAACAATAAAAAAATACGCAGCAGGATCCGAAGGAGACGTTAACGCCATTTATCCCCCTGCCTCCCTTCCCTCCTTTTCTAGTCTCTACCCCTCTAGGCCAGGGCAGAGTCAATCAGCTCGGAGGAGTGTTTATCAATGGCAGGCCTTTACCCAACCATATCCGGCACAAGATAGTGGAGATGGCCCACCATGGCATAAGGCCCTGTGTCATCTCCCGCCAGCTGCGAGTGTCCCACGGCTGCGTCTCCAAAATTCTCTGCAGGTACCAGGAGACGGGCTCCATCCGGCCGGGGGCCATCGGCGGCAGCAAGCCCAAGGTGAGCCCCTCCCGCCCGCCTGAAACGGGCAAACCCCAGCTGCGGTGGCGGGGAGCGAGGTCCGGCCGGGACACGGCCCAGGCTGGCCAGCACCGGGGTTATAGTCGGGACGGCAGCACCCGGGAGGGTCGAGGGGACCGTGCGAGCCCGAAGGTGGGCGCAGACACTCACGGGGACAGCATCCTCGCCTGTTGCTTTCAAACTTCCACAGACTTTAAAAAATGTTGTTCGAGTTCTTGGCAATAATATACTTTTAATTAAGGAAATTCTATTTTAAAAAAATCTCAAACGAAAACACGGCGAAAAGGGTGKTTTTTTTAGCTCTTGCCTTCCCAGAGCCCCGGGTGCCCCACGCTCACTCCCGCAGGAGCCCAGACGGGCTCCGGGACGGACCGGGACGCGATCGGTCCGGAGACAGAGCTGACCCAGCGCGGCTGGATCGGGCCCTCGCTATTTTCGTTGCAAAGCGCAACAAAACGACCTGTATTTGTCTGTCTCTTTACTGCTCCTTCTCCTGCTCTGTTTACTTTTTCTCCTTGCTCTAGAGCTGCGTGTATTTATAGCTACACCACCGAAAAGTTTGCGCTCACAATAATGGAGACGAATTTTCCCCCTAGGATTAGCCTTTTCCTTCTCCTCCTCTAGCTTTTCTTTCCTACTAAAGCGAAGTAAAGGTTTGAGGTTTTTATTGGAAGTTGTTGCTAAATCTAGGTAAATCTGCCCCCCTTCTTTGATTCTTCTAAAGTCTCGATGCCCGAACTTTTCCTTTCGGTGTTGAGAGTAGAGGTAAATTTTTACAAGCGTGTTACTCAAACGTAAGGCTATTCCCAGCCGGGAGATCGTTCTTTTGTTTAAATTTTAGCTTTTACTTTAACATTTATATTTTATTTTAAAATCACGATGCTACCGTAGAAAAATCCCAGCACTCGAACCTCTCCGCGTTTTTATCATGCTGGTTTTTGCTCGRAGCTGCAAACTTTGTTCAGCCGAAACTTTACTGACCTGGTGCTTCGTTGCCCGGAGTCCTCCGCTGATGGCGACCCGGGGTTTTCTCGGCCTCACGGCAGCCGGTGTTGCCAAATTCGGGGTTTTCCTTCCCGAGGGCTCTGTCCCGCCTTCCCGGGAACCCCGGAGGATTTTCTGGGACGTTTTGTTTAACGCGGAGGGTGCTCGTCTTCTGCGGGCCCGTTATTACCTTCTGTGTTCCCGCTTATTTTACCCTGCCCGCCTTCGGGTGTTTTATATCGGCGTTTCCAAGCGGGGCTCTCGCTGGGACGGCGCGGGCGGCTCCGAGCGCCCCGGGGGCTCTGGCGGCGGCAGCCCGGGCTCCCCCGGCCCTACAGACTGTGCCCGCTCGCCTTGTCTTCACTGAAGCAGGTGACGACGCCGGACGTTGARAAGAAAATCGAGGAATACAAGCGGGAAAACGCGGGCATGTTCAGCTGGGAGATCCGGGACAAGCTGCTGAAGGACGGCGTGTGTGACCGCAACACGGTGCCGTCAGGTACGGAGCGGGGGATTCGGAGGGTCCCGGAGGGTCGGGGGCGGTCCGGGGAGGGCAGCGCGGTACCGGGTGARCCCCGTCCCCCGGGGATCGGAGCCCCGGGCCGGGCCGGTGCCCACGGAGCGGCCGGCRTTAGCACGCGGTGCCTCTGGCGCGTCCCGGGAGGATTCCTGCGCTCGGCGGGGTGTTTTCAATTAAATCGCAACTGCGTCCCCCTCCCCTCCTCCTCCCGAAGCTTCCCCGCCGTCCCCTCCGGGCTGCTGCCGCAGGAGGGCCCGGGGCTTGCCGGAGACGCGGGGCTGGGAAGCAGGAGATAGGGAGCAGCTCCCTGCGCCCGCGGGCTGTTTGCGGGATGGGGCCGGGGGCACACGGAGCCGGAGCATATTTGTGCCGTGCCCGCGGGCTTTTGTCACCCACCCTGCGGGCTCGGGGGAAGGAAAGATTCTCGGGAGCCTCTGAGCCCCGCCGGAGTCCGGTGCGGGACGGTGCCCCGTGAAACCCCCGCGGGGACGGGAGCGGGCGGATGTCTCCCCGAAGTCCCGGCTGGCAGCGGCCGTGGGACACGGGACGGCGGCACTGCTGGGGCACCGCTGGGGCACTCGGCTCCCCGACCCGACCCGAGAGCGGCGGGGACTGCTGGGGACCAGCCGGTCACAGCTCTGCACTCCCCTCTGAAGTGAGCTCCATCAGCCGCATCCTGCGGAGCAAGTTTGGGAAAGGCGAGGAAGAGGAGGCCGAGCTGGAAAGAAAGGAGGTGGAGGAAGGCGACAAGAAGGCCAAGCACAGCATTGATGGCATCCTCAGCGAAAGAGGTAAATTCCCGTTTTCCCCTGCTCTGTGTGGAGCCCTGGGACCGGCCAGTGCCACTCCCAGGTGCTGGTGGGTATGGCTCCCCTTCTCCCAGCGGTTGTGTTGGGGCCAGCGCGGCGGGAGGTGTAGGGCAAGGAATGAACCCTGAACGGTGTGGCTGCCGCATCCCATCTCATCCCACTGCCCCGCCGGGATGACCCTGCAGTGTGCAGGAATGGCACAGAGCTTGGAACAAAGATGGGAGTCACTGTTAGCCTGGCTTTCAATAACCAGGGAGCGGGGAGTCTTGGAGCCACCAGAGCCCCTTGTCACAGCAATGCAGGGGCTCCTTTCCCAAGCCAAACGAAACTCACAGCTGCATAGAAGGGGCACTTGCAGCAAAAGGCTGCGGGTCTCTGCAGTCTGAACAGGGCAGGGAGCCACATGTTTTGTTTTTTTCTGCTCTTAAAACTGCTGGGAAGAGCGTGTGTTGGTGTTTGGCCAGGGACCGCGMGGAGGTTGCAACCTGAACAAGGCGGAGGTGAAGGGCTGCTGCTGGGGCACAGCTGCTCTCCCGTTGAAGCCATGCCTGGCTCCCGGCTGGGCCAGGGTGCAGGGGCAGGCAGGGCCCGGCCGGGCCGTCTGTGTGTGGAAGTCGCTGCCCAGCACATGCACAGGCGCTGGAGAAGGCGAGACAAAAGTAC
This sequence comes from Malurus melanocephalus, assembly GCF_030028575.1. Taxonomy (NCBI): domain Eukaryota; kingdom Metazoa; phylum Chordata; class Aves; order Passeriformes; family Maluridae; genus Malurus; species Malurus melanocephalus. The sequence continues at coordinate 1,875,621 of NW_026623364.1, read as the reverse complement.
CAAATGAGCTGGTCAAACATTTGTACAACTTTTCCAGCTTTTACAAAGAAGGCCTTCTATACACAATCTACACTTGGAGATGAACTTGGAAAACAAAGAGGGGGGAGTCCATTGAAACTCACACTTTGGCTTTGCACAGACAAAGCTTCAGCTAGCAGCAGCTTGATGTGAACAAAAGAAGGCAACCTTTTTATAATTCAAGGAGAAAAGAAGAGAAAACAGCCCCACAAAAGGCTGAGAAARGACATTATGGGCTTGCAATGAGGGATGAATTATTCAATGAGCCCCTAATAGCTGATGCTCCACGCAGTTTTATGGACTCTTCATCGTGGAAAAAAAAAATAGCTGTTTTTAGAGAGAAARTGTTTATAGCATTTCTAGGCATCAAGGGATGCTGTTGCCATTCAAAGACAACTGAAATCTATTCTTAGAAGTAGGATGTTTCCTTGTTTTGTAGGAACAAACCCCTAAACCCTCCTAAAACTTAGTTTGCAATTGTTGTTAAAACTTTCAGGGAAGCCYTATCTTCTGTGTGTCTGTGTTTGCAAGGATGAGTGTAATACAAACATGCAGAAGATGTTAACAAAATTAGAGATTTTAAGGCCAGAAGGCACAGTTCGATTGCCAGGTCTAGTTGCCCCTGTAGATGGGTCCAGAGTTTCTTCCATCATCTCCTTCAAGAGAGGGTTTTTCTAGGAGGGATGTGCACCCAGATAAAAAATAGCTAAATTCAGTGCCCTAGTTGTTAAATAACTGGCTTTGCTTCCTCCTTGAATTTCTTGACAGAGATTAGAAACAGAAGATAGTAAGCCTTGATAATATCACTGTTTCATGGAACAAAGAGTGTTTAATAGAGAYGGCAAGAGAAAAAAAACTGTTATCAATATCATCCATCCTTCTGTTTCTCTTTGAAACAGTCTTCCTGTTCTCTGCCTGACTGCCCTTTAAAGTGGGGCTCCCCGTTTATTATAAATCAGTGTCTGGGTGCATGGCTGCCTCCCACCAGCCATGGGGAACCCCAAAACTCTTGCAGGAACACCACGGGCTGGACCTGTCTTGCTGTAAGAGGGGCTCACTCGTGGCTCCCAGAACAGTCGTATGAGGAGGCTGCATTCCACCTCCCGACATACTCTCTCCTTCCCTTTTCTGTGGATGTGAGTGTCTTACTTTGTTTGTTTGGAGTTCAATCAGCAGCAATTTTCCCCTTGATTACATGGGGTAGCGCAGCCCTCTCCCACCCTGGGCATGCCGGTTTTTTGCTGAGCGAACGTGACCGGACAGTTCCGTRGAAACGGCAGCTTTGGTAATCCCATCTGTTCTGTGGCAGTGGCTGGGAAGGTTTGGCAGGGCGAGGGAGAGTGTGCTCTTCCCCACAGCAACGCCTGCTCCCCCTCCCTGACTAGCAAGCTGTTGCTTAATCTCATTACTGAGTGCCTGGGATGCTGCAGTGCGAGCGCGCTGCTGCTCCAGAAAACATTTGTTGCCATACTCGTGCCTTAGGTGGAGTGTGATACTATAGGGAAAACACTCCAGTGAAAACATTACAAGAAAAAAAAAATAAAAGAAGCCCACCACTACTTTGTGTATCTGACCAGCAAAACTGTTCTGCTTCAACTCCCATTGCCAGCCCAGGAGCTTTGATTTCACTCCATCTATAAAAATCATCCTGCTCTCTGACTGAAATAACTGGCAGCGCTCCTAAGGATTTTGATGCTGCGGGATCATATTTGCCAGCACCCACCAGTCTGGCCATGAGGCCTGGTGTGGCAAAGGGTGCCTGCTGGCAGCACATCTCAGATGCCCTCTCTGACACTCGGGTTGCTTGTGGAACATCCAAAGGTTATCCTTGGGTGCCAGCTCAGCGCTGAGTGCTCCATGTTACAGAGAAGTGTGAGGTTTTGTGCAGCTAGAAGGATTTTTGTAGCTCTGTTCTTGGGGGTTGAGGTATCCTGGAATGTGGGTGCYGGGAAAGGCTGTGGGATAGGTCAGAGAGTGACTCCTGAGGCTGAGCACCATGCAAAGTGTGGCTCTTCTGCTCGGGAGCACATGTTAGTGCTGGGCATTTGCTGATGCTGCYTGAAAACCCCTTCTCACTGTGGCCTTCGGGTGGCTCAAGAAGTGGCATTTTTTTTTCTGAGGACAAGGATAAAAATTGTAATTTTAATGGCAACTTATTCAAGATTTAGGGAGTACTCMTAGCGGAGTGGGATTAGAGAGAATGGAAACGGGATACTTTTAAAAAATGTGTAATAGAAACAGTATATCATGGGGATTTCTCTCACTGCATACGTAAGTGTAGGTAGACTTTTGTATGCCCAGTGTGATTCTGTTTCAGCCTCTCTCCTCGGACACTTACATATGATTCTCACACTGTTTACAGATGCCACATGTGCAGCCCTGTGTGCACATACATTTCAGCATTTCTGCCAGCGGCACCCTCAAGCCTCATTCTGGGTATATATTTAAAGAAAACTTGATTGTCAGAGTGTGTCTCAGGAAGCTGATAGCTCTATAATAGCATATCTGTATTTCTGCATGCGTGATAATTTTTTCTTAAAGGCACGAGCCATAAATAAAGAACATGAGAAAGTTTTGTGCTTTATATGGCACATCAGGGCTTATTTTTAGCATCGCCACCAGAGAAGAGGGAGTTGCTTGTACCTTTGGTGGGAGTTGTGTGCGGCAYGGTTTGCTGACTAATCTGATAACTGTCCCCTCCGTGAAATAGCTGCTGTTTTGTGGCAGGAACCAGCAGCGATGGGGCAGAGCCGCTCCCCGGGCCCACTGCGAGCGGGTTGGGGCTGGGGCCGGGGCCGGGACCCCCCCGCCCGGCCTCAAAGGGGGCTCTGTTCCCGGCCAGCGGAATTGGCCCCCGGGCCCTGTCCTGGCCGATCCTCCCCCAGTCATGCGCACCCGTCCAAAAAGGGCCCTACTCATCCCAAGCCTCTACCCTTGGCTCTACTGAGAGCAATTCAGGCTACAGCAGACTAAATTGCCTCCTTTATTTTCTTCTTACTTTCATCTTGGACCAAACCCTTCCCCCCTCTCCCTCCCCTTCCTCTTTTCTTTTTTTCTGTGTGCCTGAGGCTCACATTAATACAATTTCGGCACCACCCCTATTTTAGTGTGTGTATGTGGGGAGTTTGAAGGGGTAGGGAAAAAAAAGGACCTTAGCACAAAAGCCCTGCTCAGCAGCTCGAAAGTTCAAGCTGCTGCTGCCTCTCTAGCTGTGTGATGCTTTTCCTGTTTGTGAGTTTTGGGAAACATTTTTGCTTTGTACTGTAATGGAATTAGAGGACAGATGCTGACTGTAAATGGGACACGCGACTACCAGCCCCTAGCTTAAATATTTAGATGCAATGTTACAATTACTGACTTGATGCACAGGCTTTGAAGTGGTGGCACATGATCTAAAGGGTAGCTCGAGCTGGATGGGCTGGCAGATGTTTTGATTAGGGCTGGTCAGTATCAGGCAGCCAGTTATTTTTGGATTGCTAAACTAATAAAGATACTTTATTAAGGGAGAAGATTAACATGGAGGCACCAGATATCAGTTTGAGCCATCTCATTAATTTCTACATTTCAGACTGTGGGTTAGTGGCTGGAGAATGGAATGAGGCAGATGCTGAGTTAGATTTTGGTTGGTTTTCCARTGCAGGGCTTGTCCTGGTTTTGCTCCTGTCCCAGGGCACAGGGGTAGGAGGGTTTATGTGCTGTGTGCAATGCTGTTGTGGGCTGAGGAGCACAGTTTGTTCCTTCTCCATATTCATGGTAAAGATTCACTTATTGAATGAAATGTGATGGCTGTGGTTGCAGGCAATTATCTTCCTGAGTCAGGAATTTCATGAAGTGCTCAATGTGTTTGGTCACTAGCAGTCTAAGAAATCAACTTGTGTCACTTGAACAGTGTCATTTCTGAATGAAAATGCTTAATTAAGAAAAACTCCCCAGAGAGTCCAGAATTTGGCTCAACACAGATAGTGCAAACCATCTTTTCCGTCTGTCTTTTTCCCTTCTTCTTTTCTTACATGTTAACAGTGAGAGTCCAGAGCAGGGTAGCAAAGTCAGGTGTTCACGCAGGCGATGCCACACAAACCCAGCACAGCTTTGTTTCTTCTGCCTGTCCCATCACCACTGTGGGGCTCTGGACCAGCCTTCTGCTTCCAAATAATTATTCTGAGATAATAATAATAATAATAATAGTACCACCTGATGGCCTCAGCAATGAATAAGGACCTCACCACCAAGTGAGAATGTGATGTCCCAGCACGCTGAGCGTTTTTAGAAAGGTGCTAAATGTTTTGAGTTTAGGGTGACTTCAAAGCGGAGTTTGCTCTTCCAGAGCTGCTGGGGGCAGCTCGTGCCCTCCTGTCTTGGATTGGGGATTTTGAGGAGAGTGCTAATTGTCAGACTAACTGCAGGCTAATCGTCTGACAAAAGCACCAGTAATATTTCCAGCTGCGGGAAGAAAGGGCGTTAATCTAGCAGCGATTCTCTGAAGTAATACAAATATACATCATATCCTTTGCTTGAAATCATGATTTTGTTAGTGGCTTTGCATGTTTTGCCATCTTAGGGACATTTTCTTCAACTTAAAAGAGTCGGTGCCCGTTCAAGCAGAATTGCTGTGGGCATCCTTTCCGGTTTTTCTAATTGCATGTATYGAGAACAAAGCTGAATGTTATTTTAGCAAATGTCAGGATTGCTTCACACACAGCAGCTGATTAACTTGAATTTGTACCCAAGTTAGCACCTTATTTTGTTGTTCTGAAAATCTTCATCCATTAAACTTACAGGGTGTCATTCTGGAAAGGCTGAGGCAAGAAAGTGTGTTGGTTAATTTTGGTGTGGCTAGGACTTCCTCTGAAAACGCGTTTTACATATTTGCCTTTCCAGATTTTCCTACGGTTGCAGAATCTGTGATGTCAGTAGGAATTTGSCATAACAGACATCAGACTTTTCTTGAAACCAGCTCTGGAGAAATGCTCAGGTTTGGGGTGTAAGAGGGTGCACTCGGTTGGGTCTCAGCCTCAGCCGTGCAGATCAGAGGGTGAGGAGCCCTCTCAAAGGGCCCATTCATGTGTGTAACTCACGTGGGCTGGGGCACGCAGAACCCGGCCCAAATTTGTCCTGTTCTGTTGGTGGAAAGCACCCACTGCACAAGAGAGTCACTCTAATCCCCAGTGAAACTCTGGCACTGAGCRCAAGGATCTTTGCGTCTGTGTTTACACAGAGGCAGCGATGGAATCGGCAGACAGACAGAGGTTTCAATTAGATAAAAAGCTAATTAGCAATTAATTCTGTGAGTAAAAGCCAACACTGATAAAATCCTTAAAACAAAYAATTTCTCATGTCTGATTTTGGATAATGATTCTCTGTTGGATCAKGCAAAGATGACACTTTTATCTAACACTTATTTGGGGAACATTAAGTTTGGTTGGGGCTTACTTATCGATAAGGGTTGGAACAGGGTTTAGGAGAGGGAAGCCAATAAAGCTGATAGTGATAAATTATCATGAGTCCCCAGAGCTATGCAATAAAACTGCATTGGGAAATGAAGCAGAACTACAAAGTGCTCTCTGGTTAATTTAAGAAGAAATTGAGTGAAACACAAAGCAATAAATCAGAGCAAGGCAGTCAATGTGAATTTCTCCATGTAAATGTCACTTTAACTCCTATGTAGCAAACACATGTGGCTAGAAAAAGAACAAAATACAGAAATAAAAATGCAGAGTACTTCCAAGTGGTCCCTGAACGCTGAGCTCTCTGGATAATAAAAATAATGTACAGTAATGTAATTCACCACAAGACCTTGTTTAGCGTAGTGTGAGCGTGGCATGTTACTTTACTTGCCCTGGAGTACTCCTGCCCCATGCTGTTAGACTAATTCAGTTTAAATCACTCTGCCTAGAAAAAAAGTGAAGCGTAATGAAATTAAAACTCACTGAGGACACATTAAARTGTGTCATGTGCTGAGATTATTTAGTTAGGGGAGTTTGATGTAATTGTTGACAGGTCATTTATTCATCCTAGTAAATAAAGATTCACGAACTAATAAGAATGTGCATATATAACTAGTAAGACAGTAAAAGGCAATTAAGCAGTCAGTTTAATGTCTTATCTTGCTGGTTGCCCTACAGTTGTTTTACAACTAGGAATTAAAATTTGAAAAGAAAGTTTTCAGTGTCCCTGGCCAAATATTGATTAAGTAGTTGTTTGCTGATGCCATTGTGGCACATAAAAAGGCCAGTGGTTCTGCCCCTTGTTGTTCATCTTCCATTGTTGCTGATTCTTAACCTCGGAGATCAAAGGAGGATCATTTCAGTTTATCTGTCTTGGAAAATCCTTCTTTGCTCCTAAACCCGTATGGATTAATGGCCAAATTGTCTTTAATGAGATGTGAAATTTGAATGGAATCCTTATTTTGCATGGTCTGTTGAATGTATATACTGTATGCTCTTACAGTTCTGTGTTTTTTTGTTTTTTTTTTTTTTTTTTTTTTTACTTTAGCATTGCTGGGTTTGATTTTGTTTCAATCACTTTTATTTTTAGTAAACAGTGCATTGAAATGTTATTACTGTAGCAGGTAAAATACAATGTACTTAACTGAATTTTGCTAAAACGAATTTTGTTCCTTGTAATCTTTTTGATGAGTGTAACCTTAAGAGGGAAAAAAAACTTGTGATTGTATACAAAATCACACAGGAGATAAATAGTTCAGGGCCACCAAATAAAGAAAGGGAGCTTGAGAAGCCAGCCCATTCTCCTGACAGGGCTCTCAAAATAATAAAGGGACCAGTAACAAGCTTGCAACATTTGTTTGGTCATTTTCTTCAATTYGGATTTTAGGGACCCTGCTTGCCTCAGCCAGGGTAGTTGTGCTGTCCCTTCTCACAAAAAGGGGGAAGTTGGATCGACGAGGCTGCGCAGAAAAACAAGCAAGGCTCCCCGAGAACAATCAGTTCCTTGTTGCGTGGCAGAAAGCTATTCTTATTTCAGAGATAGTAAAATATATCCCACCACACTCCCGGTAGAAGAGACTGTGCAATCTGGATGCGTTTTGTTGTAATTGTAATRTGAATTTTTGTCTGAATTGTGAGGTATGCAAATGCTAAATCCAGGTCCTGCTGCATTCACTGGAGACAGAAGTTTAGTTTCACTAACAGCAGTTGAAGCCTGGTAAAGCCCGAAAGCCTCTGCTGGTGTTGCACTGATTTTTAGGTGTTTTTAGGTGGGTGGGTGGGTGAGTCTCAGCCCTTTACTCTGCTGTTTGTAAGCTGCAGTGAAGACAGAATTTTAAAAATTATAATTTTCTCATTCTTTTTTTTTCCAAGTACACTCTGTCCGGTTATCTCTGATTAAAATATCAGTTTGTGCATACTTTGCAAGTACTTGGTTACTTTAGGAGACATTTTGTCCCAGAGTAAGAGCTAACACTCTTTGAAAGCATTTTAGATACAAATTGCCCTAAAGTCCGTGAACTCAACTTTTTTGTTTCCATGGAGAACTATGGTGAGCACACTGATACCCATGCTACCTTTTGATTTTTTTTATGGATATTTGCCTGGTTGTAGACTTTCTGCCAAACATGATCAGTGTTTRTATCATGCACAAGCCCATATAAGGACCAGTCTTAAGGATTTTTGCATTTATGATATGCCTCATGTCGGATGTCTGATCCAAAAATGACTATGTAGTAATTTCTTTATCAGATATAATGTCACATAGATCGCTGTGGTTTGAACAGTATGAGGAATAAACTGTCTGTGGCTGACATTTCTGCAAGCAGACAGCTTATTCRGCCCCTGTCAAATCTTATTCACCTTTCCTAAATGAGTAGGACTGTTCATGCCAATATAATTGGAATCTTTTCCACGTACTAGCCGAGAAAAGCAGAGCAGCCAGAGATCTTTAGGCAAAATTACTCTGAAATTCGTTAAAAATGTAACCAATGTGTAACCACCTACCCCCTGTGAGGCAGTAGCACCAACCATRCTCCGTGTAACCAAAATGTACTCGGAGCTGCTTTCCATCTCTGTGTTTAACTGTCCGGAGAGGATGGAGATGAGGATAGACAGGCTTTATAGAAACCAGGCTAGCTGAGTAGCAGGAATGCTTCCACAAAAATCCCATTTTTACTGAAGATGCTGTGGCAGGGCTTCCTTTTCATTTTGACCTAAGGGCTGTTTGATCTGGTGTGAAGTGCTGAAGGGTCAGAGCGTGAGGTGGGGGGATCTGTGCCCCAGTCAATACYCTGACACCTACCCAGCTCCTCCTGTCAGGCTGAACAGCCAGACAAAAACTTGCACAGAACTGGCTGGAAGTCAGGACTCAGCTGGTTTCATGAACTGCAAAATAAGTTTTTTTCAGAAAGAAGCGGTTTTGACAGAAAAAAAAAAAAATAGGAAGTGGAAAATACTAATCTAAAGAAAATGGGAGGTGAAATACACTGTTTCACAATGAAATTGTGAAAAGTACAGATTTTGAAAAATAAAAAATCTCTGGAATTCCATTTACCAAAGGATAAATCGAGCTTGGCTCCACTGCAGATGGTGAACTGATGCTGGTGTGTGAGTGAGCGCTGAGTTAAATTATCAGTGTTTACACAGAAGAAGAGATACTTCCAAACAACTGCAAGCTAAGGAGTGATGGTTTAAGTGATCAATCATCAAATCTTTGCCGGGTGATGTAGATTTTCTGTAGATTTTTAACACACTTGGTGCAGAGAAAGGCATTGTGTGCACCTCCCTTGCTGCCCGTGGTGGCTGTGCCCTRTATGGTATATGACTTCACTGTGTTCTTTGTCTGTGGAGCTGGAAAATAATAGAAGCAAACATTTAAGAATCTGTTTAGAAGATTGTACAATAGATGTCACAGTTAGGAAAAAGCCCTGTGGGTTCATCCCTGGTTTAGCACAGTTGATTTGACCTGCTCTCTTTTAAATCAACAGGCTCAAGCAAAAAATGCTGGAATATTTGGCAGCTCTACAGAAAACCACACAAACCCCTGTTGCTTTAGTGCCCACAACTTGTTTTCCAACAAATACAGTGTTGCCTTTTGAAAACCCCTTAAAACCAAGTGCTTGTCCACCTCTCCTGAACAAGGCTGGGGCTGGCRTGAGCTGCATGTGGTGTGCACTGGRGCAGGGGCTGAARCAGCCAGCAGCATTGCGAGGTCTCAGGATGCTCACATGTGCTGGGAAAAATGCAAAATGGCTGTGTACAGCAGACATTTTTAACATCTCTTTATTATTTCCATCTCTCTCTACGTTTAAAAAGTTTCTTGAGATCAAACTGTGTTGACATTTACATGGGAACAGTCCTGTGTTCTCAGAAGGGCTCTGTGGGGTTATTTAGCATTGGATTTGACCCTCTATGAAAGTTTAATTATATTCCAGCTTTGAGGGGACACATTCACTTTCTCAGACTTAGCAAACCTTAGCTAAACATCTATTTTTTTCTGGTAAAGAAGAGATCTGACAAAGTCAGTAAACGTAGTTAAAATGCTACAGGCAGAGCAAATTAAAAAAAGCTGCTTTAGAGAATGGCACTTAATTTTTCTAACACATGATTTAGCAAAAAATGGGCAAACAATCACTACCCGGCTCTGTGCTGGAAGGAGCTCTGTAACCAATGTGCTTCATCAGTCCTGGCAGGATAGGAGGCAGTGCTGCTCACTGCTTTCTGCCTCCTCCCTGGGTATCAGAGGGGGAAGGACACTCTGTCCCCCTATACAACATTCCTGCCCTCAACCTTTGATCCTAATCAACACAGAAAATGAAATTTTTGGAAGGACACTGGTAGCTCTAATTCTAGTTGTCAAAACCTGCACTATAATGGGTGTAAAGAATTTTGTCCCCAAGCTGTCAGAGGTCACTTGGCTGAGGAAGAACTTAAACCAGAATTCAAAGTTATTGTGCTTCTCCTGTATTAGCAATTGAAAAGATGGAGTGATGATGGATGATGTAAATATTTTTCTTAATCTGACATCAAGAATGGACTTGTCAGCCCTGGAAGAGTATATCAGAGACAGAAATTTAAARTGGCTATCAGAAAAAAATCCTAAATATAGCTAGCATCTAAATAGTGGTATATTTTAACAACCAGATAATGGTAGTTATAAAGAAAAAATAGAAGACTCCAGAAAAGTGCTATGAGGGRGAAGAAAAGGATCCTCCAGGTAATCAAGAAGTGGAGGAGGGACTCACCTGTTCCTAATCTTGAGTGCTACTATGCAGAAAAGTCACTGTTAAAGAAATGGGCCAGGTGGTGCTTATTTTTTGGCCACTGGTTAGCACAGGGAGGGTCTATGGGATGGTGGATTTCCCAGGATGGCAGAGGGGGAACTCCTTGGATGYGCTTCTGTGTCACTCCTCCTGCCTTAGCCTCAGAGTTTTTGTGGAGTGTTGTGCCCTCAGGGTGCCTTGGGCCCTGTTTTAGGGCCAGGTCCTTTGGCTAAAAGTCCCATTGTGCTTCTCTGAGTTTGAGCTTGAAGCAGAGAGCAGAGTTCTTGTGATCCAGGGCTGGCTCCCAGCCCAGGTGTGAGCTGGGGCTACCCTGTTTCCAACCCAGCAAGTTCCTTGCTTTGACCTTTTCTTCTGGGAGGCTTGCAAGTGATTTCTTGATATTTATTGTGAGATTTAAAGCTTCTCCAGGACTGTTGTGTTCTCCAGGAGGAGATGGTGTGGTCWCAGCTGTGCTCTGTAGGTGCTGGTTTGCACCTGGTGACCTCCAGCTCTTGGAGGGGATGCCTCAGGTTCTTGTGATTTGGGCTAAAATCACTTTCCCCACCCTTGCACAGCTGGTGCTGGTTTGCTGCTGTTGAAAAGGGGCTGCCCAGGGGCCTTCCCAGAGGTTTTAACTTTCGTCTCACTGCGTTGGGGTGAGTGTGGTTTATTCATCTTTGGATTGGGGTAAGGAATCTTTTTTACCCCTTTAGAATAGCAAGGAGTGATCTCGGTGACTAATACAAGYGATACCCCTAAATACAAATGAAAAAGAGCAATGTGGTTATGGTGAAATTGGTGTGGAAGAGCTGGATTTAGTTTGAAGGGGAACTGGTTGAAGTTACTACAATTTGCTCTGTGTTTCTCCCTGTGATTTTCTGCGTTGCCGGTTCCTGGAGGCAGCTGAGGTAGGACAGCTCATTCCTTCACAGTTATTGTCTCTGCTGCTCCTGTGTGGTTAAATTTTCTCATTGTATCTGTGGTGGTTTTTCCTTTTTGTGTGGTTTTTTTTGTATTTTGTTGGGGGGCTTTTTTTATTTATTTTTTTTTTTTTAAAGAAATGGGAAAATAACATTTTCCTCTCTTAGTGGTGTTTCCAAATGTTTGGTGTCCAGGAATCAAAAGTATTCCATAGGTCCAGCTGTCATAGTTCATCTGCTGGGAYTGCAAATCCGGGTGGAATGATGCTCTGGAATGAATGCTTTGTGGCTGCATAGGATTGCAGCCTGTCCTTGGAAGAGCAGTTGGGCTTCCAGCTTTTGGGTTTTCAAAGTTGGGGAACATTGGGGGTTGTTTGTAGAGGGGTCAGTGGGTATCTCCTGGTCCAGTGGCCCATGGTGTGGACCCTTTAACWCACCAGGTGCTGCAAGTCCTGGCACAGAGCAGCAGGGCTGTGCTTTGGTGACATGCACTTTTATTTTTAATAGCTTTATTGCTATTTTTCAAAACTAAAGCAGAACAATAGCTAGTGTGGTCTGGGATTAAGTTCATGGATTCAGACRTGTTTACACTGAGGTTCTGAGCCACAATGTATTTACTGTAATTTAGCAATAATTAATGCATATTTTTTGCTGGTTTTGCTGAGTCTCTCATGAATACCCTGCAATTCTCTCAAATATGTGATGTGAAAAATATATCCAATAATATATAAAAATAATCATTGGTTCTAAGAGAGTTTTTGATGCTTGAAATTGATGTGGTTGTGACTGGGCACGCAGGTCTTGCACTGGTTTCTCTTCTACAACTGCTCTTGAGTTCACTAAAATGTATATTTCCTGGATGACTGGAAATATTTTATTTCTTTTTATTTTTTTTTAAATTTTTTTTTTAGTAATGTGCTTGTTGAAACAGAAATATATACTGAGCAGAAAAAGGACACAAAAATCATGCTTTAAACAGTCTTTTGTTGTGCATTGCAAGCATTTGTAGTTTAAAACTGTAGCTTTCCATTCTTATGCAAGATAATGCATTTGTCAGTGGTGGGATTTTGTGTTACACAGGCTGACTGGAGATTAACACTTTAGTTTGATTTTAAACTTTTATTAAATGAAATCTGTAATTTTATTTTATATGCATTTTTTCTGATAAAGAGAAATAGTTCAGCAACTTGGACATGAACTTAGGAGCCAAAAAACTGAGGAGCCCATTGCAGTTAATAGACTGGCTTAAACTTGTCAACAGGTCTTTAAAAAATAAGTTTTTAGATGTAAAACTGCAGTAGAACTTRCAGTAAGGCAGTATTTGTGAAAAGAAAAAAAAATTCACTGATTTCTAAAGTTTCAAGGAAAATTATATTGTTACAGTCTATTCTTTAAACAGCAATTTATAGGTTTGGTTTTGTGTGTTTTTCTTCTTTTTTGCCACCACTAATTAATAGTGTCAAGCCTGTGAGATTCCTCATAAATCTGAAAAAAGGCCTATTGAATTTAATAGCAAGACTTGCATTGTCTTTAATGAAATTTGGTCAGATCCTAAACAGAGACGGGTTTTTTTTCTGTCTCTCTTTTTTTTTTTTCTATTTTTCCCCCCTCTCCTTTCCTTAAGGGAGAAAAAGTTTTGAGTTTTTCTGAGGAAACCGAGGAATTCTAGCATTCCCGGGCATGAGAGGAGAATACTGATTAGAATCAGGCAGAGAGCAAGCAGGTGCTGAGCATGTTCATTGCTTAACCCCCTGCCCTGCTCCTGCATCCCTGCCTGACCCAGCGCACAGACCCCGCAAATAGCAGCGAGTTGCCAGATGTTGGGGATGTTTTCAGTAGGGTGATTATTCACCAGGTCTCGTCTAAAACCAGGGAGTGCCTACAATGGCTGTGTTTCATGTTTAAAGCTGGGCTGGATAAGCCATYGGAGAGTGTTTTGAGGAAAAATACTGTATTTTTGGCTGTTTTGTTGCTGGCTGCTCTGCATTTGTGGTGTCCCTTTGCAAAAAGTAATACAAAAASCTAACAAGCAGAGCAGATTGCCTGAGAGGGAAAAAAGACCTAATTTATTTTTCTCCTTTTTTTTTTTAATGAACAAAAAAAAAAGATTTTATGGCTTAGAAGCAGTACACCCTAAAGAGAGGTGTGTTTAAAAGTTAAGACTCGAAAGCTTTTGTCTGGAGAAGAATACGCTTGGTGTAAAGAGGGGCACAATGGAAGTCCTTTCTTCCAGTTATGTATGGACGAGCATCAGTCAGCCAAGGAAGAACTTCAAAGGGCAAAGAGAAAACTTGCCAGGCTCTTTCTTTCCTGACAGGTTCTTCGGGAGGTAAGATGGGGAGAGCTGTTTGTGCTGGGAACTGGAGCTCTCCTCCTGTAGCAGGGGAGGTAATAAATCATGTGCAAACAGAGGTACCCAGCCTCAGCTATCTCTGTCTCCAGCTGATTTTCCTTTTTGGAAGTTACTAAACCATCCCATCYCATGAGTCTTTTATTGCTTATTCATAAAGGAGTCTCAAATTCCACTTCTGCCTTGCTGGAAAGGCACCATGCCAGATAGAGGAGGGAGATGATCTATTTATTTTTCTCCAAAAAATACTCATTATTCGTAAGATGCAATTTGCCTTTAAGGTGGAAAAAWCAGCCCAAATGTGTTTGAATATAAGTGGTTCCAAGGATATAACCGCTGTGCATTAAAACAGCAAATGAACCTCATGCTTGCAAGTGTGTATGCAGAATGCCAGGGCTGGTAAAGGGGATGCTTGTGTGATAGGAAACAGAAACTCCAAATAGCACCTAGGAATCTTTTCATCATGGCCTTGCATCATCGTATCACTTTACAAAATTAAAATTTATTTTTTCTAAGGAATTTATTTACAGGATGTTAAATGCTGCAGTCTAGAGTAATTGGTCTCCTTTTAAAATGGGTTAAAGTAGCAGTTTTAGTGTTACCTGTGGGACTGTGCTCTGGAGGCACTGTTTTAGTGGATGGTGTCTGTAGTATCAGTCTCTGAGGCACAACAGAGAGAGCAGAGCAGACCTGRTGGAGAAAGCAGCACTTGTGATTTGCCAGGAGCACAAAGCAGAGCRGTCTGAACTGTGCTGATGCTCCTGCTGATGCACACAGGAATATTCGCTTTCTGGGGAGTGGGGTAGGGAAGGCCAGGTGCCTTTTGGTAGAACAAAAGAAACCCTGCAGCATCTCTTAATATTTGAGAAATGCTTGCACAGGTGAGTGGGAGCCCCCCTGGCAGCCTGTGATCACCAGCAGGGTGTGAGCATCAGTGAGTGTCCCTTGTGCTGCCTGGGGCCGAGCAGAGCTGTGGGAGCAGTGCTGGGTCTCCTCTCTCAGGAGCTTTGGAGCAGTTTTTCTGGGGTTCAGGGAAGGGCCAGGTCAGCTGTTCTCAAAGAGTGTGGTGCAAGCCTGGATTTGGGGTTCAGAGCTGCAAAGAGGAGGCTGAGCAGTTTTTCTGTGCTTTCCTATCCTGATTATCCAGCTGTGCCAGACTCAAAATTTGAGTCCCTGTCCATGACAGCCCTCATTCATTTAGCTGTGCATGAGACAGGGAAGAAGAAGCAGTAATTATGAACGAGCTGGCAGTGCTGTGTTCCAGTAACTGTTTCATGGTGCGTTTGAGCTGATGGCTGTAAGAATGGAAAATAAGCCTTTGGGATGATGTGGAAGGTCTCTGTTTGCATGCTCTGTCTCTTGGCTCAAGCCTGCCCTACGTGCTCAGGCATCCTTGGCATCAGTCAGGCTTTTTGAAGGAAATGGGGTTTCTCTGAGGGTTAGGTTCAAAATCAATCATTTGCCCACAGCAGCAACAGTTGTGATATTTGCTTGACCTATTTAGACAAAGTCTTTGGGCTGCTTTGAAGCCATCAGGAGAAGGTAACAGAAAAGCCAGTTTAGTGTTGGCTGGCTTAAATTTCCTGTGTAAGGGTTTGCACACCTATTGAGGAAAAATTCTCTAAGTGAATAAAAGATCAGTTCCCACTGTGTTAAAAATTTCAGGTGAGTTCAGCTTCACTGCTGAGAAAACTTCATTTAGCAAAGAAAAAGGGGTGTTTTACAGAACAAAGTCGTGCAGTTGTGTCAAATGGTCATTTGAAACAATGACGCTTTATAGTAAACTTCAAATGTGAAATACTACAACTAATTTTTTTTTTTTTAATTTCGATATAACCCAATGCCATCTAATTCTCTGAAAATCAGGTCTATAAACAATCACTTACAATGAATTTTATCTTTCATTTTGGGGAAAGGGTGAAAAAAGTAAATAGGATTTGAAGCTGAAAATGGGACAACAGACTTGAATTTGGTAGAATTCTGTCAGCAGGATTTAGTTTTTCAAAAGTAAAGGAAAGAAGAGCATTTTGGATTTCAGTTCTGTTGTGGGCTGACAGTCTTAGACCACTAATGGAAATCAGATAATAGTCCTTGTTTTACTTCATCTGTACAGAGTTTAAAACATCATTGGGAAATGCAAGAATTTGGTTCCTTCTTTCATGGAACTTACAATCTTGCAATTTGAATGCAACTTTTTGACCATCAYAATGGCTCTGTATTCTTATCTCCAAAGTGCTTGATTTTACAAAATTATAAGTGTCTTTTGGCTTCTCTTGTGGAAAAGTTCTAGATAAATTCAAGGTATTTTACCCAATTCTTTTCCAGATTTAAACCACTCTCTATTTGCTAAAGATTGAGACAGGGAAAAGTTGAGGACTATGAGAGATTTTTGTTTTGCTGCCGCTTTTCATCAGATGTTCATCACTCATGGAGTGCCACAGGCACTTACAGAATGAGTCTGTACAGATATTCAAATAGAATAAAAACCTAAAAATTTGTCTGGCAAGTTTGTCATGCACATATTCAGGACACATTTGGGCATTTATCTGTCTCTGCCCTTGACTGCATGGGGAAGAGAGCAGGGTAAAGAGCTCAGCATCAGGTTCAGTACACTCAGATTCAGCCACTGTCATCTTCTTTTTCCTGTATATTTCTGTAGCTGCTGTGTATTCCTGATTCAAAGTCTAGTAAAAGAACAATTTTTAATCTACTTTT
>NW_026623364.1:1824411-1854411 GCF_030028575.1 Malurus melanocephalus | reverse complement strand
TCCACTTATCACAGAACTGTCTTGTGGTGTTTGTCAGAAAACTTCCAGGAAAATATTGTCCAGGAACACACATGCCCCAGGCAGTAGTGGATGGCCAGCTAATTGTAGGGGAGTAGGGGTGGTTGTGTGCATGCCCCTGTCCAGTGTGAAGTGGTTTGTATCTATGAATGGCTCTGTTCTGCTTTGTATCAGCAAAGAACTGATGTAATACAAAACACTAAGAAATCCTTTTGCTTATGTTTCAAATTTTATGGTGGTTCTTGATAATTCAATAATGATAATGAGAATAATAAAAGGTCCCTTTGGTTCACAAAATGTAGTGATTTAGCTGTTTTTAGGGCAGTGAATATGTAAGATGRCTTGACTAATATTTTTCTGCTTTTGCCCAGCATTAGGCTATTCTAGAACAGTTATGATCATAACACTGTATATGTTTTATGAACTGATAGAAGCTGGAGTGACAGATYAGACAAAATATAGRGTRAATTTAACAGCAAAATCCATTTTTCCCCCATTTTAGTGTTTTTAGGGGGGGTGTGTGGTTAATGTATAAGAGTAAAGCAATTTACCAAAATTTGAAAGATGGAAAGCATCTAAGCTATTTGTTTTGTTTTATTAGGTTGATTCTGAACATGTTCCAAATGGAAAATTTAGGTATCCTTGTTGGAGRCTTGTGCTGTAGCTCTGCATCTAGCTTTACATATGTAATTTATACATTTTAGTCAGGTCTTGTGACATTTTGCTGTATTTCTAGACTGAGTGTAATGAATAASAGCAGTCTGTGTCAAAGGAGATTGATAACCTCACTGTACTGCTAGTCAAGAGAGGACAGTTTGTGTGCTTGGTGCTTGTTTCAATAATGCAACAATTGTGACAATTGGCATGTAAGTATCTTTGACTTATTATGGGGGTCAAAATGTGGGTGTCAGCTCCTGGAAAAGCTCTGTGGTGTCTGTCATGGATGAGATCCCCCCAGCCCCAAGTTTGTGCCATGTGTCAGGCTGCTGCTCAACTCACGGTCCCTGCTGTCCCCACAGCCTGCTCTGAAGCACGCTGCATCTGAGAAACATTCCTGTTGTAGGAGTGGAGGTGACACATAAATGACTATTTCTAAATGTACTATGATTCAGTTTTACATCCAATGCTCTTCCGAGGTGGTGCTGTGATTTCTAGAAGAGGAATTCAAGTGGGGCAGAATGTTTTATGTCAACAGCTAATAGTGAAACCTAGGCAAATCTAGCTGGCTGTGAATATATGAAGATGAATRCAATTAGTAATGTGAAGCATGGAAAATATATGGAAAACAACTTAGCTAATATTTTTTGAAAAATTTATTAGAAAATATAACACTTCTGAAAGAGAAGAGCAGCAGATGTTAGAGCAGCACTGCAGCAGTGATGTTTGACATTTAACAAAATAAATCTCGGAGTTAMTCAGAGTTTTGAGGGTCTTGACTAGTGTTAAAGGATTGCAAACCAGTCCAGCTCTAAAAACCCCACCCAAATTTCATGTGAATTTAACCCAGTACAGCTGAGCAGTTTTTTAGCAGGCTGCTTGACATATGGCTTTATATTCTGAGAAAAAAAAATGCAATTTAACAATGCTGGTGCTGGCACTGAAACTTCCAAGTCTCTCCTGTCCACCTTCKGCAGCTGAGACCTTTTCTTCTGTTGCATGTTTTTCATTACTGTGCTTCTTCTCTCCACTTCAAAAATTCAAAATGCTTTTCCAGAATTTGTCAGTACTGAGGTTCCAGCTGGATGCTTAAGGTCAAAGTTCTTCATGTTCTAGTGAGTAATAAAGATTCTGATCTGGGATTGGKGTGATGAACGTTCTTGCTGAGCAAGGTAGGGGTAGAGTAGTGGAGGAGTAAAAAAATAAATCCCAGGAAGTGTTGGTAAGGGAAAGTCTCGTGGCAGGTTGCACACAGAATTAGGCTCGAGTGGATGCAACATTAATGAGAAAATATTTTTGAAGAAGTGGGGCTGAAAATGTGGTCTGTGTTTTTCCAGGTTGCTTGCACTCCTGCAATGTTCTTACTTATGGGAGATACCAGCACAATTCCTGGTGTGAATGCACTCATAAGTCACTTTTACACTGTTATGAATATAGCTAATCCTCTTTCATGGGGGGATAATTCTTCTGCAAGACAACAACCTTGTGTTTGTTAAGTAAATTACTTCTGTGTAAAGTAAAATATATTCTGTGTATTTATAGCCTGAGTCTATAAATAATGAGAATTTATAAAGAGGACACTTGGGAACTTCTTGTTTCTKTATACTTGCATTGTGGCTGTAATTGTATTACATTCTATTACATGTTGGAGCTTCTCATTTCAATTTTATATTCTTGCTATTTTAAAGAGAAAATAGGAGACTTCATAGGCAGGATTAAGAAGTTGAGTGAGTTTTCCTAGTGAAGCTTTATAAGTCTCAAATAATCAAAACTAGCCAGTCAACCTAAATAAATCCCCAAGCAATGAAATTTAAAACAAAAATTAGAGACCTTCAGGCAATTAAGAAAGTTGAACACCCACACATTTTAATACAGTACTAAATTAATTAGAAAAATGTAAATCAATAATAACTTAAGTATGGAGTTTTTTATTCCCTAGGCACTAAAATGCAAACTACCGAATGTGCTTTGTCTCAGAAAAAAAATAAGCAAMGTTAACTTGCCGAATCCTTTTCTTTATAACTCTATATAACTCTAAAGAACTGTATTAAACAATTTGTTTCTTTGGTCTGAGTCTAAGGGTGAAAGTTTAAATCCCAAAGTGTTTTTTTGTGGAAGGTAAGGAGAGTGAGAGGGCTGGAGCAGAGGCTGAGCTGGACCCCAGCATTTTGCAAAGGGTTAAGGGCCTTATGAACACAATGGGATGTTTGTTGATGCTTTTTTAACACATTCAGCCATATTAACTTATTTTCTGTTGTGGGGATGTTTGCGTTGTTTTTTATTTGTTTACTCTTGTTTGTTTGAACTAACCACCACTTAAGCAAAAGCCTCTCTGCCTGCCCTGCCTCCTCTTCACCCAGCATTTAGCCATGGTGACCAGTCAGGCATAAAAACGTGCTTATCTGCAAATGAATGGCAGCTCTTTGCTTCATTAAAGCCTCTTTCTCTTTTGGCACTCGCATTGTGACCCTTTGATATTAATTCAAAGGGCAATTAAAGAATGCGGCCCATCTTTGAAGTAAAGCATTCAGGGCAAGGAATGGGATGAACCTGGGACTCTGATGGACTGTGCACATTCAACAGGCCTTTTCAAGGCAGTTTGAAGTGACTCAAAGAAAATGGGCAGGAGAAGGTCAAAGAGAAAAAAGGGGCTAAAGAAACAGTCTGTATTTGTTCGAAGTATTAGCCAAGCAAACTGCAAATAGCAACAAAATGAAACAGTTAATAGAGCAGCCAGACAGAGGCATGTCAATCACTTAACTTGAACAGCATTGGGCTAACCAAGGCTTCAGTCCACTGTGTTATCTAATTATCTTGGGAAAGCCAGTAGCTGGAAGTAATAGTATTGTATTTCTTTCTGCTTACTGCTCAGAAAAGGTGATAAATACTCACAGCTTCATAATTATTCAACATATATACATAAAGAATGGTGGGTTGGTGGATTGTAGGCAAGCTGCTAGTAGAAAACCAACAAAAAACCCTTCTCGATTAACCTGAGATGCAGAATGTGAGCATTAGCATGTTTAAAAATCGTGTAAGGGTTTGCATATGGAGYGAGCTAAGACACGCATGGTTTCCTCTGGAACAAACCTTAAAGACAAACACATTTACGAACCTTGGAGCGTCGTTTTCGATCTTTCCTCCAAATATAGTTTTAAACCACATATAATGTTAAGGGTCAGACTTTAAACCACAATAAACAATGAGATTAAGAGCCAAGACTGCAACTCTCCTAACTTAGCATATGTTGTTGTACCTAAGCGATGTAGCACACATGGTATGAGATTCCTGCCTTATTTTGCCCTAACAGGGTAAATTAAGGACAAAGTTTCACATTTGCCTCACTACTTCTTTTTTTTTTTTTTNTTTTTTTTTTTTTGTATTGTTGGTTAAATTATCCCTATGGGGCATGATTTTCCACTGGCCCGAATTTGCACATGAAAAACAAATACATGATTTTATTTGCCCAAATGGATGTACCCATAAACAGGCATATTTAAAAATCCTGGCGTAAGAAAAGATTCCTGAACTTATCTTCATAGTCGCATTAAATTGTCAAATTATTGAAACGAGGAAATAATAATGAATTTGCAATGTGAGAAAAGTGCTTTGGCCTTGATCCAGATGATGCAGAGAATTGTGTAATAAGATGTGAGCAGAAGCGTGTGGCAAGAGCCATCTTGCAATAGATGAAGCTTTATGTTGCTGAGCTATTTGCATCCTGGAGGTGCAGTTTTGGTTTTGATATTTGGTTGCTTTTTTTTTTTGTTTTGTTTTTGTGTCTCTTTTTAAGGTGAATGGATTTTAATTGGAAAGAGTGGCTGTTGCTTTGTGCTGGCAAAATCTACTGCACAGGTTTGCATCTGTTTGTGGCTGCTGCTGTGACCACCGCTGTGTAAATGTACCTTCACTCTCCAGAGTGATCTGTTTGGTGGGATCCTACTTGTGTTACCAAGCCCTAAGCTGTRTAGCAAGATTGGGTGGTACACTTGGTTTGACATGGTAAAGAATTTGTAGCAAAAAATGCTCTACACACATGAAATGGACAATATACAATATGACTTAACGCATGTTAAAATATACTCCATCAACAGCTGGGAATGGTTTACTGTGGAGGAGAAAGAAAAAATAATTTTTTGTTGCTGCTGTTGAGAAAACAAAAGCATTGGCACAGTCAAAAAAAAATCACTTTTGTTGAGATCTTGCACGCTAAATTTTAACCAGAGGGATTATTTTTTTTTTCCTGGCTACATTGCACCCTCCTTTGAACTTCGGTCTAACAAATAATCTAAAAGACTATTCAGTGTGGTTGTACTTGTATGAAGGGCTCTTCCATCACACAAGAAGAAATATCATCTTTTCTTTTATAGTGGCCACTGCATTTTCTTTTTTAGGAGCAGAAAAGAAGAATTCTTGTATATGTTAGGCGTAGCATTGTTTCAATGTTACATAGCAATAGAAAAAATGGCATTGTGTAAACTCTTCACTGACTAAGAATTCCAGCTGGAATAACTGTACAGAACCAATGACCTTTGTTTTGTATGGGTCCCTCCTGATGTCCATAGGGTTTTATCTGTAGTCTGTTGGAGTCAGTCGTAAATTAAATTTGTTTGGCTTTAAAAGGTTCTCCCCTTACAGGACGGATAAGGGTCTATGAGCATCCTTCTGAATATATCAAGAGTGACAAAGTATAATTTAATCAGCTGAAAATAGAGAGGATTTCTATAAGGAGCATAGAGCCTTGGCTCTGCCTTGTATCTCCAGCTGGATTTGGAGCAGAATCCATGGCAATGGCAGTCCATTTTGGTGTAGCTGGCTAGCTGGGCTGTCTGCATTGTCTCTATCCTATGATTTTAAGCTGTTTCAAACTTTAACTTCTTCCTCCTACTGCAAAGTACACTGTTCTCTCTCCTTGGAGTAGCTGTATTTGCCTGGAGCAAGGAAGGTCAGTGTGTGTCCCAGAGCAGTGGTTCCCTCTCCTGTTGGACAGCAAACCAGTTTAATAGGCTCTGCCAAGGTAAAATCAGGAGTGTAGGACTGCAAAAGGAAGCAATAGTCTTCACGCTGCAATCAGAGCAAAAGAAGGATGGCTGGGTGGCATCAGCTGAGYTGAGAAAACAAAGCACTGAAGTCCCATGACATGTGTTATCTTTCGTGTGAATGTACAGCAAACCATTTACATTTTGAATGCCCTGTTCAGTGGAAACTTGGAGAGTTGGGAGATCTGCCTGAATCTCATTTGCAGGAGTTTTGGAGAGCTTTACCTCCTCCTTAGATTTTGGTTTCAAACCAAGCGAGCCCTGGCTGCAACATGCACTGATGGGACAGATGCTGCAGCGAGGGCCTTGCTTGGAACAGATCTTGTTTCTTTGTAGTAGTTGTCTCTGCTCATGGTTTTGTCCTGCAGAAATCTGTCCAACTGCCTGATCCAAGGGAGCCATCAAGTCCTAAACCCTGAAAAGACTGCCCCAAACCCCACATTGTTTGGGGTATGTTCAATTCTGGAAGCAGGAAAGAGCATTTTAGGTTTTCTCAGACATGCATAGTGACTTAGTAAAATCCCCAACCCTTGATTATTGCAGCYTGCCTGGTAGGGTGTCCTAGATGCTGCATGTGTGACCGAGTCCCCTCTGTCTGTGAGGCTTTGAGGCTGGACACTGCCCTGGGCCACTCTGGATTGTCAGCCAGGGGACCTGAGATATTGTTTGAGGGCTTGGAATGCATCCCTCAGGRGGTAGTGGGATGCTTGAAAGCACAAAATTTCTTCTCTGGCTATTCTACCACCCACCCAAACCAAAGTCCAGTTTACCTGTGCAGCAAGAGGCAGAAGCTGAGTGTGTTTTCCACGAAACTGGTGCCTCCCTATTCTCGTTGGTGCAAGCGCCTGATGTGTCTGTTGTGGTCTTTGACTTCTTCAGTGAGTCTTGATTTGTGCTGCATGGATTAGCCTTTTTTAAATACAAAACTTAATTTTAAACTGCATTTTACTCAGAGCTTTTGTAAAATATTTTTGCTTCGCAAGAAAACAGAGCCAGCTTTATGGACATAACATCATAATTGCTGAGGCTATAGTGCATTTTCTGAACAGAAGTAATCCGCAGTTGCTTTGCTTTGCTAAAACCCCTCATTTGCCATGTCCCAGGCTTCTCCTTGAGACTGGAGGCCTTTTATTTGCTGGTGTTTCTTCCCAGACGCTGATTGCTGCAGTGCTGTGTGTGCGAGGTACACTCGATACATCATCTAAGCACTGCAAAGCATCCATTCCCTTTGTGCAATGTCTCAGGCCTGATGTAAAACAGGCAGAAGTGCAGCAATTCCTGCCATAATGTAACATGATTCCAGGAATYAGAAATTTCCAGCTCGGAATGTACCAGGAAGYRGCAGCATGCCWGTGCCGGTGGGGATGGGCTGGCTGKGGGATCCTCAGCCTCTCCTTTCAGTGCATTGTGTGCGAGTATGGCTGCAAGAACAGAGGGGAGGAATAGATGTAATAGAAATGTATCTGTATTTTTTTACTGGAGACTCTGAAACTTCTTCCAAGTAGTCTAAAAACATCAAGTGTAAGCTATAAAGTGGTTCTGAGTGCCTCAGCTGAAAGGCTGGCTCCTGCTGACATGGGAATAARTGGAAGTTTTGCCTTTGGCTTTTATGGCTGCAGCACTGCATCTGAAAAATGCTGTAAAGTGATGTGAGAAAAGTTGTGAAGCTGCAGAAATACACAGATAAATCTGAAAAGTGGTGGATGAAAAGAGGCTTCTTAGAGTATATTATCATTCATGGGGAGGTTTTTTTGTAATGTCAAAGCACTTGAGTGTTATTGGGAGTTTTTCAAAGGTTGGAAACAAAGACACTCTAAAGGAGTGTCTTTAGGATTTTGGGGTTGTTTTTGTAATTTGGAAACCCACTAAATGAAGCAAACATCCATTAAACTCAAATTCAAATAACAACAACTTAAAAAGAGGGGGAAACTGCTTAATAAAACACGTCTAAAATTAATTATGACTAGAAAATAAGTTTTTTCCACTTTCAAACAATTGACAGGGTTTAGGAATCAAGTCTGGGGTCAAAGGGTCTTGATGGCCAAGTCAAAGGGCACCCAGAGATGTATATTAATGCGTGTCAGCTTCTAGATCCGAGAGTCAAGCAGTAGTTCATAAAAGAAACAAGGCATCTTAAGAAGAAGTGTTATTAGCAAACATCAGGTCAAAGTTTATCTTTGGGTCAGTGTGTACGGGAGGGTCATCCATTCATGCTCCTGACACAGGCRTTATCCTTAAAGCTGCCCTGGCGCAAGGTGCAAAGGGAAAATAGAAAGATGAAGTTTTAACTGTGAAAACCTGGCAATTTATCAGAACACTTTGCAAGATTAAGACTTAAAAGGAGCATCCTTAATGGAGCAAAGGAAAATAGGAATTTAAATTACTCTTGGTAGTGTTTTTTGTTTAATTCCTTTTTAAATCCAAAGCTAAAACATACTTTTGTATGGACATGCAGGGTTCTCAGCAATGTCTTTGCACTCTTGCCTGAGTCAGCGTTGATGCTATAGGGGACAGACATGTCTTTCTTCTGAAAGGACCAGTATAGCCAATGTCAAACCCTTTGATGTGGAGGTATTGTAAATCTTTCCACGTGATTCTTCCTGGAAGCCATGGATTTCCTAAGAAGCGTGTTGACCAGTTCATCCCATTTACAACGCTACTTCTGCAGCTCTGCTTTCTCCTCTTCCCACCGCCTTGGGTGTGGGAACCCTGGCGCCCAGGGCAGCCGTGGCCGGGGGCGCTCCGCCACTCAGACCTGGAGGAATGCTCCTGCTGTGCCGGAGCACACAAAGGCTGCCTACTTGCTTTGACAAGCCCATGCTGCAGAAAATCCTTGCAATCTTTTGTGCTTCGTGGTGTTGACTTATTTTAGTTCCACGCTAAGATGCTCCCCATTGAAACAAGCCAAAAAAAAGAAAAAAAAAAAGAAAAAATGGAATACGCTGCTTTTAAATACTGTTATTCTGATGCCTTTAGGAGGCACTTTGCCTGACTTTCTAAAGAGATGTGTTTGAACGGTGCAACTTTGGTTATGCTTTGGAGGGGAAGAGAAGGGCATAGTTGTAAGAATAATAAATATGGCTGTTCACTAAAGCCCATTATGTCTGCATTGAATGGCGATTAAAATATAGTGTGCAATGATAACTGGGTACTTCTGGGAACCAATGTGACAAGAGGTGATAGAAAAGAGATTATCTGTTGGACTTTTACTTGTATAGCATGAATATTGTAGACCTGAATTGTGCATTTAGTGCATATGTTGTGCACTGGCAAGTCCTGAGCTCCAGAGACATCAGCATAATGGAAAGCCTTGGCATGCTCAGGAAAACAGTCATGTGCTTGCTGCTCTTCAGTGCAGTTATAACAGAAGAGTTCCAGCCTCTTAATTAAGTCTTTGGGTAAATCTTTCTGAATTTTGTGTTGGTAAAACATATGAGGAAAGGCTTAAGAAAAAGCCTTGAGCTGTAACAGTCAAATTTCAATGTTTTTTAGACAAAAAGTCTTTCCTGTCAGATCCTGGCAGTTGGACAAAACTGACTTATTTTGGAAGTGCATCATATTTGCTAGGAGAAGTTTCCTGACTCCAGATGGAATTCCTGCTTGGGAGTAGGGGAGAAAGGGGCGGTCCCGTGTGCTGTGAGCAGGGCATATCCCTGCCTTATAGAAGGAATGTCTTTCCCTGCCACTGAGGTAAAAGTTGTAACCAGACCTCTCTAGGTCCTTTGAGTTCCTCCACTTCATCCCTTGGGTATTTGGAGCRTGGGAGAGTCAAATTTAAATGCTTGGGGCTTCTCTGGGGGTGTGTGCTGTGTTTTTGGTTGGTTTTTGGTTTGCCTTTTTTCAAGCACTCATCGGTCCTTTTGAAGAGTGGAAATAGAGAAAGAGCTACTGGCCTCATACACTGTCCATTTGGTCTGTAAAGCATCCCGAGTGAGTGCCATGGCCACATACCTCTCCTTCCAGAAGACAAATGATTCCTTCTCTCTTTCCATTTTTTTTTTTTTTTTTTTTGCAAAAGATTTTAACTAGATTTTGGGAATTTTTTTTTTTAAAACTAGCCCAGAATTGGGAAAGCCTGGGAGAAAGCTTGAAGGAAAAATGTGAAATGAGGAGAAGGGCTAATATTCCCACTCTTGCCAAGTTGCAACCGTGGCCTGAAAGCATGAAGTAACATCAACTGGAAACATACCCAAATGGCAGAGCAGCTGAACCTTTGCTGGTATAATCTCTCATGGCTCCACTGTAGTTAATTTGAAAGTCTGCCTGTTCCTAAGTAGGTGCAAAGGCCTTTCAGTGAATTGTGTGCTACCACAGGAAATCATATTAAAGGGAATGGTATTTTGGGGGTCTGTAAGTCGTCGCTTTTAATGGTAGCTGCATTGAGCTTGATATAAGCGCTCAGCAAATTTGTGAGCAAATTGAGARTATCTGTATGGCTAAACTGAGAGTTCAAACTCTGGAAAATACTCTGTGCTAGAGCCTGGTCCTGACAGAGTTCTGTTAAAAAATGTGAGCTGTGTCATGGGAACAGACTCCTGAAACCATGTTGTACGTGCGGCGCAGAATTCAGAAAGCCAAAAGTTTGTTCAGTGTGTTGGTGGACTCGAAGGCGAAGGAGGACTGTGGGAATCTTGCTTCCTTCAGTGGCTCAGCAGGATCAAATTTACTTCTAATTCTTTCTCCCTAATTATGGTTGCAAAAATTAACTGAATAAGAACTTGAATTTATCAGACAGAATTAGGACTTTATCATGTTCCTAATGAAGCTTATGGCAACATTAGTTTACTACAAGATGGTGCCCACTAAAATAATAAACAATTACTTTAAAAGAGGAAAACAACTGAATGCCAATTAAGACAAGCATCAGAATGAAAATGTTCCATTTTTCCACTGTGCAGAGAATGATTTGTGGCCAAAGGATTACTTTTGAAATTGTTTTGAATTCTGCCCTTTAATTTATTAAATGAATCTTTCTTAGGAACTTGATTGCTAATTCGCTTTAATTTAGAAAAGCCCCACTGTCTTTGGATGTAGGCAGAGCCCTCAGGGGTCTATAAAACTGTCAATAGGGCTGTTAATTTGGCTTTTCTTTTTTTCTTATGGCTTAGAGCTTAATTGTGAGAGCTGGGAAGATGCCAYGGTTTTGGTTTGCAGGGACTCAAACAGTGTCTTATGGGTTTCAGATCCCATCAGAAGTTATAGAAACCCTCCTGCTGCTGCTGACATGCCAAGCTGGAAAAGCTGCAAAAATCTGGGGAGCAAACCTGGGGTTTGTTGAAAGTGAGTCCCACCTGGTTTTCATGCTGGAATTGGAGATGGACAAGAACCAAGTCACTCACTCTAAATATCCCTCAGCTTTGGGCGGGTCTGGATCCTGATCAGGATCTGAACTTTTTGTGCCTTAGGCTTGTCYCTAATTGAATCCATGCAAAACCAGACATTTCACATGACTTTGATGCAAAACCATAAATAGGCCCATTTTTTATTCAAAACTAGGTCCAGGTTTACTTAGAAAGATCACAAACCTCCTACTGAACCTTGATGGTCCCAGATTATAATGAAAATTGAAGTCTCCAATACAATAACATTCCTGGAGGGAAAGATGCTTGATTTTTGTCTTTCTAGTTAAATGGGTTACTGTTGTGAGGCAGGCAATGATGTCCCACTTGCTGCAAGTTRGACAGAAGATGGTCTAGACCCTTCCTTACACAAACCATTGCTGTAATTAACTGTCTTGGGTTATATCCTGATAAAAAAAAATCTTGGTGGTACTTCTAGTGGTTTTGTGTCTTATGTAGAACAATATAGGAATAATTCTAAGTGATAMGGGATTAAAAATACAAAACAAAGTGTGGAAGCTTAGAAGAGATTTTGTTTGGATTGAAACACTTTTTGCAAGCTCTTTTCCTGAGCAGTCAAATTGGGAAAAAAAAAAATCTGGATTTTTGAATTTTGCAAAACAATTTTTGTGTTTGAAGGAGATTTTCAAAAAGTACAAGGATTTTGGCAGTACAAATTCTGGTACTTGAGCAGAACCGCGTGACTATTATTTAATTTTGATGACAGATGCAGGCTCTTCTTTGAAGATCCCAATCTGAGCATTCACTGTGAAGTTATCCACTGTACATATTGGTTAATCTGTTTATATGTGATCATATATGTTAGAATTAAGTGAGTGTTCATCAGAACACGGCCTGGGTCAGAGTTTCTTTGTAAGATGTTGTTTGGTAACTGCCCTTAGACTGTGATTTGGAAAGTCTGACTGGACTGTCTGAATAGGTAATTGTCACTGAAAACATCAGAAATGTTTCCAGGCCATCTGTCACTCAGCCACTTGTTGTTATTTGTATTGCTATGGTAAACAGGAGMCCTGATCATGGACTGCCACTGTCTGGGAGCTGTATCAACACAGATCTTGGGATTTCTCTGTGAAAAGGACCTAATGGTGTAAGCATGTGAAGGTGCACAGACATGTTTAGACTTTTAAGTAGATATGGAGGCTCTTGAGCTCTATGATGAGCAGTGGTCCCAGCTCATTGGTACCCAAACTGCAGCAGATGTTGGCAAGCTGTCACAGCAGTGAAGCCCCTCTAGAATTCCTGTCTAATTTGATGTCCTTTGGGACAACAAATGTTCTAAAMTTCTACTGTGAGCCCAAAGGCACAACATTTATGTGCTACCAGGGACAGAGGAACACAGATTACTTGGCCRACAGTAGATAAAGCCAAAAAGTCCATTACCTTCATAGGGTAGCCCTCTTGCATTTGTTTCTGTGGTTTGTGTTTCCCTTGGGCAGAATTAAACCTGGGACCCTGGATCACCCTGCCCTGCTTGCCTAACAATGAAAAGGAAGCCACTTGGAAAAGCTGCCCAGAGCTGGTTTCTCCGTTGATCTGGGTTTTCCTTTGCGGACACAGGAGGCTGGCTGGCAGTGTGCAGCTTTTATTCTTTTCTGTCTCTCTGCTATTGTGCAGAGTTCRCTCTGGCAGGCTCCCCCTGGATGCATCTGGGGCATCTGTCAGGCCCCTCCGTCGGGCTCTGTCCGGCTGGGTTGCAGGCCAAGTTTTGACTTCCTAATCTGTATTAACCACTTTGATGTGGCTCTCAGCAGGGTTTGACCTAAAGCAGACAGAGAATCGCATCTCACAATCCATAGGCTATGAATTGAAGAAAAAAAATTAGCATTTTAAAAATTTGCTGTCAAATAAAAAGAAAGAGCATGATTTTTGCTGAAATTCAGTTGGGTTTGAATGCTTGTCTTTTCTAAGCTTCCTAGAAAAGCCCACTAAAACATGAGCTGCTTGTTTGCATAGGCAGGGAAGGCGGCTGTGTGCTAGTGGTTGCTGTTCTTCTAGTGCTCATCACAGAGGTATTTCTCTTTCAGACCGGATTTACAAGATGAGGTATGGCTTGTATGCAGTCATACTCGAACTCCCATTTTAGGAGCTGTTATGTTTTKATATGGTGGCTGGAAAATGCCAGGTACTCTGGAGAGTCTGCTTTCAAGGAGCCCTCTTGTTCTTGAATGTATTATGACATTTTCAGGAGAAATTAGAAACAAGAACTACTTTTATTCCCACCTGAGAAAGCTCTGTCATTTCATGTTTTGTGATGGAGATATTAGGATTCTCACTGTGATGTTCCTGGGCTGCCAGCACTGCATGTATGAGTCTGTGCAGGCTGGGGTGCTCTTAGCAAGAGGAAGAGAAAAAAGGGCTCTGCTGAGTGGTGCCATAGAACAGGGAAGGCAAGATGAAGCAGGAGCCAGGATTTTTATAAAGCTTCTCCCAGATCTTCTGCTTTTCCCTGAAATGTTGAGGACCTCTGGGGAAATACAGAAAATCTCTAAATAGATGCTATCAATTAACTCTACAGCCTAACAATTTAAGATAGCTGATTTTACAGAGATGAAAGATTGTAGCTAAGAAACTAGGCATTTTAACTTTTCTGAATTCATCTGTTTGCATTTTGGCAGGTTTTTTTTTCCTTAATTTTAAACATTGCAAATCTGATTTAGGGCCACTTTCACAGTTATCTTTGAGAATTTGCCCTATTTCTGGAGGGTGAAAACCCATCAGTTTTAATGAAACYATTGATTTTCAGTGTATGGGATATCATCTTAAACTGTGCTCCTCTTCATGCTCAAAAAAAACCCCCACAGGCAGTTTCATTGGGTTCCCCATTTGGGTAAAARGAACTAAATTTAAAACCTCGTGTCTTCTGAGTGTGGGCATTCTTGATGCCTGAGGGTGAATGAGGGCTACATCTGAGCCTTAGAGACTGGATCCAAAGACCACTGACACAATGTGATTTGCATTTAATACTGGGAATGTAGAACTAGATTCTTCAGAGTCTTTTTCTTTGGGAATGGCAAGGAGTAAATGAGTTATAGCATGTGTGGCTTTGTACCTTATATATCACTAAATACTCTCTGTTTAAACAATCATGTCACTTTAAGTCATTGAAATTCTGGGTGCTTATGTTGTAGGGACACTGGGAGAGGGTAAAAGGGAAAAAGAAAATGATTGAAAATACATTTTGTAATGTTAGTGTCCAAGCAAAACCTGCAGGACTCAACAGCAGGCATTCTGCCACTTCTGCTGTGTGGGAATGGTGAATAGCTAAGAGAAGCCAGAGTGTTTATCTCACAAAATATGGTGCAGAGTTACTTTTTCAGTTTTTGGGGCTGCTAATAATTCAGAGAGACAGTTATAAATTGSTTAATATATGTAGAGGTTTCAAAGATGGTGATATTAAGTATATGTCTATTTAGTCAAATAATTTTTGACATCTCTACTGTTAGGCATTTACCAGCAACMATCGTTCCTGTAGGTTTTCAAGAACATCTATCAGCATCTGTCAACAAGCAGTAAATGAGAGCAAATGTATGGGAATTACACATGTCTGGATCCAGAGTGACTCCCAGCTGGCACATTTTCCATGCTGTAAAGGTGCTGTGGGGCTGGCTGCAGCCCAGCACAGCCCATCACTCCCTTTCATTTACTGCTTGAGGTCGGCTGGTGCTGAGCTTTTGTCTGTTTATTTGTTTTGGACTGAAAAAATGTGAGATTTTTTTGGAATTTAAGCTCTCCATGTTTTCTTGAAACAGATAGCAAGATACCTTGCTTTGTCATTAACAAACCGAATCTGTTATTAACAAAACCATCACCTTAGAGCATTGTGCGTGTACTTTATTTTCTCATGCTTGTTTAGTGCCTGTACTATGGTCAGGTGACATCTGTAAACTCCAGTAGCTTTTGTGGGGTTGGTAGGAGACAGTCCCTGGGAAGTGTAATTAAAGGATGATGGCAGGAGCTCGTGGGCRTGCAAAGCTCACAGGATGAGGAACAAGGAGCATCTGCAGGTGACCAGCTCTTGGATGGCTCAAGGTAATTACTGTAACARCATTCCAGGCACTCGAATGAATGAAACAGCATTGTGTGCTCCAGGGAGCCTTGGGCACAGAGTCCTGCACCTCCCCATGCTGGCACCCAAGGCAGGGGCTGGAATGAGAAACCCCACAGGAAACAACACAAAGAGGTACCGAGCACCCTGCTGCTATCCTGTTGTAGGGTCCTTTTATCCCAAACACTGGAACAACCATAAAGGCAGGGGCTGTCTTTGACCAGCGGGACTGGAGGRCTCAGTACCCAGTAGGACCAGGTTTCATGACAGAAGATGATGGATTTTGAGGTCAGCACCCCAATTCTTATGTAACTGTGATGGAAGTGACCTAGAGTTACTAACTTCCAGCTTTGGCTGGAGTAGATAGCATCTTGGAAAATCAATCATAGGAAAAATGTTTGATGAAGAATATAAACTATTTTCATTGACTGAAATCTGAAAAGTGGAGAAAAAAGTCAGTACTTCTAGTTTTCTCTCACAAAAGTCTCCTGCAAAGTTAAGTGATTTCTAGAGGAAATGGAGTGTGTTCAAGGACAAAATCCAAYATTCTGTTTAAGAAAAAGAAATCTTTGGAAATATTTTGGCCATTCCAAGTCCTGAAAATGATAAATAGAGAGTCATATAATTCAGTGTACCTCTGCAGTGAGTAAAAGTGGCTTGAGGGGTGGTCTGGCTGCAGCTGTGKCTTTAAGAAGAGATGATAAACTTGATTTCCCACTGAGACTTTGAGGACTGTAATCATGACATGGAGATGAAGCTATCTACAGCAGCTTGCTCTGCCAGTGTTTGTTTGGAATCAAGGATGTTATTAATTCAGGTGCTAGAAGTGGTTGAGAGAAATAGGAAGTTTATTAAAACATTTTTTTTAACCATCTGTACAGTTTCTGTTTTCTTCAAAAATGTTTTAGCAGTACTACAAGTGGAATCAGTGAAGCAATGCAGAGCTCTTGTTAAAAAATACTTGTAATCTTTTTCAGTCTTGGTGTGTCCAGTAGTTTGATCAGCTCATATAACTTTTGGAGTTCTGTTTGCATGGTGTTGCTGCAAAGGATTAAAGCAAATATAATATATAGGTTTTTTTTTTTTTCTTCTGAAAAATCCATGCTGTTTTACACAATTGAGAGATTGCTGACAACTCAATTATTTTCAGWGCTTTAACTCACTAATACAGTCACATTATTTATCCAGAGACTCCTTCATTTGCTTTATTTAATTTCTCAGCTGGCAAATTCCATCTCCCAGGATACTCAATGTTTTCAGTCTTAATTGGTTACCAATCACCTCTTCCATCAGCTGATAGCAGCTTGATGATGCCAATCCCTTCTTAATATGTTTTGGGATTTCTGCAAGGGACATCTCACTTTCCTCTGAAGTCTCCCTGTCTTACATGAAAATATCACCTAAAATATCAGATTCTGAAAGTTTCCTGGGAGAAAATATCATTTGGATTTGCGTATGAATGCAAATCACTCTTTTTTCTAAATGTATGATGCAAAGTTGTTCTTTAATCCCCTGGAAGTTTTTCCTTGAGCTGTCTCGGTGTTTATAAGTGAAAAGACAAGATGTTGCAATACTTAAATACAGCGCTGGTGTTCTCAGCATTACCAGGGATGCTCCCTGCGGGAAGGGCTGGAAAAAACCCCCAGATGTGGGCACTCGTGAGCTCCCGGTGAAAAACAACGGGCTGTGCCTTTGCCTCCTGCTCCCGCTTCGTGCAGAGCTGCTCGGAGCGGTCGGGCTGTGCTCAGAAGCCGGCGCGGGTGGCTCCCAGCCCGGTGACGCTCCGGTTGTGCCGGACGCTCCGGTTGTGCCGGACGCTCCGGTTGTGCCGGACGCTCCGGTTGTGCCGNGACGCTCCGGTTGTGCCGGACGCTCCGGTTGTGCCGGACGCTCCGGTTGTGCCGGACGCTCCGGTTGTGCCGCTCCGTGCCCGGGCTTTGCCCCCTTGGGCTGTCTCAGCGCCCTTTGCTGGACTCTTCCTGGATCTGCCGGGAAAGGTGGGAGAGATTGAGCAAGAGGCAAAGCTTGYCTGGATCCAGCTTTGCTCTTATGCTGTGGAAACAGCAGGGTAGTCTTTTGAGGCCAGTGAATGGAAACTCTACACAGTCAGAGAGGCAGTCTTGGCTTTGTGGGGAAAACTGCAGCAATTTAATTTTTATTTAGTCATTAAACCTGAGCTAACCCTTATGTGGATACCAACTTCTGAAACCGCAGGGAAACCTCCCACAGGCTACATGACTTTAACCAAATCACATTACTTATGTGGCTTTTTTTTAATTTTTTTTTTTTATTTTTTATTTATTTATTTTTTTATTTTTTTTTTATTTTTTCCTCTCCAGATAGTGCAGCTGTTCAGGTAAATCTGGTTTAGAAGATGGTCTCCCTTTTTGCCCTCCCCTGGGCAGCTTCCTGGACTATACCCAACTATACTCATGCATGTGTGTGTACTCTCTGTACCATAGGATCTATGTGCTAGCAGCAGYTCTTTTATATTTAGTTTCTAATGTAATTATAATTCCAATAATAATTATAATAGTAGTAATAATGATAATAATAGTAGTAATTATGATAATGATAATAGTGATGATAATAATAGTAATAATAATCATCATCCCCCAGYGCAAATTTACAGCAGTGAAAGTTGGGATCAGACCCACATGTAAAGCCGTTAAGTACTTTAACGTTGTATCAACAAAGCAAATCTCTTTTTGGCAAAGGAGGTGGGGGAATAAGAAGAGATTTTTGTAGTTGTATTTGCAGTTTCCTTTTCCCTTCTTTTCACTTTAGAAATTCTTTATCCTTTCAGGCACAGTTGAGAATTAGCCATTTATTCTTAGTGCTGGCGATGCAGTCTTTGATATTTAAAATGGAATGTGTTCCTTTTTGATGCTCTGTGGTTTTGAATGAAGTACATGCTAGCAGATTAATGGTGCAGAACAGTTAGACACTGGGCATATTTTTTCTTTCCATATTATTTCATCATTCAAAAAAAATGAAATAATTTTTTTTAAAAAAGAGGAGCCTGTGAATTGTCTATTGTTTATGCGGTGAAATTGTTTTCACAGTGTTGTCATTCTCTTCTAAGCTGAAATCATTGAATAGCTATGAGCTGTCACATTTTTTGTCACTTATAACTGCATCAAGCTGTGCTGACAAAATGTCCCTGCATAACTGTTAATATGCATTGTCATTTTAAGCATGAAACAGTTTAGCTAATGATTTATCTCTTATAATGCAGCACTTGGGGCAGCTGTATGATTTGTCTCTTTAGCAAGTCAAGTAATTTCTTTAACAAAATGTTAAGCACAGATGGGCCATAGCCTGTCAGTTAACCATTATTGTGCATGCATCTGCTTGCCTTCAATGCACTGTTTTATGTATTCAGCCACTTACTTAGGCACAGTTCTCTGAAAAGCGGAACCTACTCTGATTGGCAAATAAAATGTTCATTTGTCTCTTCTTCCTATTGTTTTGTTTTGGTAACACATGTCAGCAGCTCAATTACCCAGTTCATTAACAGCTCCCAGTGGACATGATGGCCAACCCATGATAAGGAGGGCGATTGTGGCACATATGGTCAATAATAGCCTGTCTCTTGGTAATTGTAAATAAAAGTCACTGTTGGCCATTTCCTTTTACTGCAGCTACTGTTTTCCTTTTCACTTTGCCGTACAAAGCACATTTCTCTATGTGAATCAGCCCAAACAAAATAAAAATACCATCCATTTCTCTCAAGAAGATAACTTTTATCACTGCTGTGGTGGTTGTTTCCTTTCTGTTTTGACTTTCCAGCTTAGAGCTCACAGGATATGGGCTTSCTATATTCCAATTCCAGCAACAGATTAATTGCTCTTATTAATCAGTTCACTTAAATAGCAACATATTTTCTCAACATTTCTCTCATTCTCTCACTGCAGATTTTTTAAAAGTGCCTGTGGAGTTTAAAAAAAGCCATTTAAATTTTTTTTGTAAGTATGCCCTTTACAAATAGCAGTGGTTTTCAAAGGAGTAATTGAAGTGTGACTTAATCCTTGYTAGATGAGTGATATTCCTGTCTGGAACAGAGGCTTTCTTTTTGGTTTAGTTTCTCCTTCTTTGATATATCATGGTCAAAATGCCAGTAGAAATGTACTAGACACTCTGTTGCTTTTGAGCAAGATTGAGAATTTCTTTATATATTTGCTGATCCTAAATTTTCACTTTTGATAGGAAAATGGAAGCATGTAGAGCATTAGCATGTTTTATCGTAACCTTTCTGAGAAATCTTTTGTGGCTGCTTGTTTCGTTCTTTGTTTCTTGAAAGTTGCTTTTGCTTTTGCTTTTCCTCTCAAAGGAGTCCAGTTGATAACAAGTTTTGTGCTGTGACTTAATAGCATGAAACTTGTGGTGTCCAAATCTCCCTTCTGTCCTCTTGCCCCATGGATGCTGAAGCACAGAAAATGAATGTTGAATTGGATAAAATTGCAGCTCTGAGTCTCAGTAATGTTGCCCAAAAGTGCTTTGGTGGGGGCACCAGAATCTGAAATTCAGGGGTGTTTTTCTGATCCTTGCAGTATGCTTTATCTTGGATAAACACGGCATTCAGTTGTGGTGTCTAAAGAGCTCACAGGTGGCTGAGGGGTGACTCTGGACCCTGAGCTTGTCCCCCGCTGCCTGCCATATTCATAACTAATCTGTAGTCTCCTCCCCGGGCTGCAGGCACTCGGGGAGTTGTTGAGTGTCACAGTTTATTTGTCCTGGTTTGATTAGCACAGACCTGGCAGGGCGTATTTTCTTTTTAATGGCTCCTTGCTGAGACAGTGAGGTTTTGGGAGGAGGAGGAGGGGAGGGGGGAGCCTGGCATCATGTTTCCCCAGGCAAACACAGAAAAATGAAGGGCTGATGTGCTGGAAGGGAGAGAGGTGGTTGGCTCCAGAGTCTTTGTTATATTTTGTATGGTTAGAAGAACCTGGCCCTAAACAGGACTGCAGAGAGGGAAGGAGAGAGGGGGGGCATGAAATAAAGTGCTGTTTTATCTTCCTGTGGACTTTATTTTGATGAAGAAAAGGATGCTTGGTGTGTTTCTATCCTGCTGACTGYTGAAAACCAGCTGCTGAAAGCCTACCCAACACAAACAAGAGTCCAGGCAGGAATGCCCTGCTGGCCACCTACTGCTGSTCSGGGCTGTGGTGTTGAGCCARCACCAGARGTGCRTTTGGGGAGCGCCTCTGACACCCCCATGCTGGGGCAGCTCTGCTGCTCTCCCTCCCTTTCCTCCTCAATTCCACCGCAGTGTGACGGAGGGCTGCKTGCGAACCCCTTACCTCTTAAGTTGGAGGGACGCCTCCAGGTGCGGAGGTTTGGGGAGGGGGAGCTGGATTAACCCCTGCTGTGCATCCCCTTCACCCGGGCTGCCCTCCCCAGCCCCCCGGCCCGCYGCCCCCGCCTCCACGGCAGCCGCCTTTGTGCCTCCCGCATCCTGCCAGGCAGGTGTCAGAGCCCTGAATGCGGGCAAAGGCCCCGCTGATGGATACCACAGATGGAGCGTGGAAATCGGCCCAATAGGCCTCAGCYACAGGCCATTTCATAGGACCCAACAAAAGCCTCCAAATAAGTCAACAAAAATCCCAAAGATCACAAAGAGAAAGTRTCATTTGTCATTTGCTGTGGGTTTGTGTGGGGGTGGCGGCCCCGCTGCACTCCCCTYGCCTGCACCCGAGCAAACACGAGGAGGTCATTCGGGCTGCATGGCTGTGGGGATCAGACAGGCGCCGGCAGCCACCGCTGCCCCGGTGAGCCCCAGGGCCGGCAGTGTGGGCACCCCGATGAGCCCCAGGGCTGGCAACATGGGCACCCCGGTCAGCCTCAGGATGAGCAGAATTAACACCCCAATGAGCCCCGGGGCTGGCAGTGTGGGCACCCTGGTGAGCCCCAGGGCTGGGAACGTGGGCACCCCGGTGAGCCCCAGGGCCAGTAGAATAAATGCCCCAATGAGCCCCAGGGCCGGCAGTGTGGGTACCCCAATGAGCCCCAGGGCTGGCAGTGTGGGCACACCGATGAGCCCCAGGGCCAGCAGAATAAACACCCCAAAGAGCCCTGCAGCTCTCAGAATGAACACCCTGAGGAGTGTGCCATAGCCAGCAGAATGAACACCCTCCTGAGGCCTAGGGCTGGCAGCAGGGACACTCTGGTGAGGCCAGCAGAATAAACACCCCAATGGGCCCCATAGCCCTCAGAATGGACACCCCGGGGAGTCCTAGGGCTGGCAGCCACCACTGCCCCGGTGAGGCCCAGGGCTGGCAGTGGAGGCACCCCAGTGAGGACCAGGGCCAGCAGAATAAAAACCCCAGTAAGCCCCAGGGCCAGCAGTGTGGGCATCCTGGTGAGCGCCAGGGTTGGCAGAATAAGCACCCCAATTGAGCCCCACAAACCTCAGAATGAACACCCTGGGGAGCGTGCCATACCCAGCAGAATGAACACCCTGGTGAGGTCCAGGGCCAGCAGTGTGGGCACCCCAATGAGCCCCACAGCCCTCAGAATGAACACCCCGGTGAGGTCTGGGGCCAGCAGTGTGGACACCCTGGTGAGTCCCAGAGGTGGGGTGGAGTAAGGGGGAGAGCCTGTGAAATAAATCTTGCTTAAATAAAGAACTGAGAAGATGGATGTGTGGAGGGTAGCTAGCTAATAAACCRCTACCCTCTCTGGCCTTTATTATTTTTAATTTTTGTTCATTGGCCTTATTCTCGTGAGATCTGTGGCTAGACAGAATTCATTTTGGCTGTTACACTAGGAGGAAGAGGCTGTATARTATGTTATTAAGAAATGTCACAGTGCATGAAGAGCTGCCAGAGAAGTTTTGCTTCCCTGGGTCACAGGATGATAGCCTCTCCATGATAACCTCTCTGCCTGCCTCTGTCAGGTGCACAGAGCTGCAGCCCTAATGCATGGGCTTTAAATGGTTGTCATGTTATTGTTATTTAATTATTCAAATGAAATGTCTTGCTGAGAGGAAGAACAGTCCACAGAATGACCTCTTGTGTGTCATTTTGTTGTTCAGTTTCTGCCCTGATGTGTGTATTTACAATGTTTGGAAATGGGAGGTTGCAGAACTCCAGGTGACTGGGTGTGATACTGAGAAGTGGGGTTTTGCATTTTGTGGGGACAATTGACATGCAGCATTTCCTTAGGCCACCAGATAGGTCATGAGTGGTTAASGGACAAATAATTTCTCTTTAATTCTGTAATTCCTTTTAAAATTAAACTTCATGAATTAGCTACTGGTGGTGCTGTTGGCTGCCTTTCCTGTATTGAGCTGTACAGTAAGAGGGGTTCTGGTGATGCCAAGGAGTTCAGTCAAGGAATCTCCCTGGGTACTAAATCTCCTTTTACTATTTATAACTAGAGGGGCTGGAAAATTAAGATCATTAAGACACACGTAAAGGTTAGTGATATGCATGTTTTGTGTCTGTGGAGGTGATGGATGTAGAGATAACCCAGCTTTGCCTGTGCTGAATAATATTTTTGTATATTATGGAAGTTAGTACACAGGTTAGTGAGATAGTGCTTAGAGAGAGGGCAATGCACTGTGGCTATTGAACATATATAAAATAAATATTGCTTTTTTAAAGGYTGAGGTGTATCTGATTTTGTGCTTAGCMAGTACTYTGATTGGTTTCTCACCTATACAAARGTCTAATAATGGTATTTCACTAGGAAAAAAARTTAGAAAAATCTTC
This sequence comes from Malurus melanocephalus, assembly GCF_030028575.1. Classification (NCBI taxonomy): domain Eukaryota; kingdom Metazoa; phylum Chordata; class Aves; order Passeriformes; family Maluridae; genus Malurus; species Malurus melanocephalus. Next base: position 1,831,577 of record NW_026623364.1, on the reverse strand, counting down.
CTTGGTGTTARTAATATKTAARAATTCTTTGTAAAAAATAAAACCGATGTAGTTTGTAGCACAGACATGTATCTATCCTTTGAGATTACATTTGTCTGACTTTAACATCACAGAGCAAATAAGGTAAAAGAAGCCAATGATTCCAATAAAGCTGCACACAGCAGCAAGGCCTGGCAAATGGTAATGTAAATGAAAGCAGATAGATATGAAAATAATTTCATTTGTTGATCCCTACATTCGTTTTATTATTTCCTCTTTAAATTCTTGCACTTGTTTACATATATTCCTCCAGACTCTTACTATAGGGTTTTTAAAAATTGTTTAAACCTTTGTACCTTTCATATACTGCTTAATGAAATATAAAATGAAATCAGGATTTCATTTCTGCATTGTCTTGCAGAAAGGAATGAGAGAATAGGAAAGCATCCCACGATTTTGCAAAGTCTTTATAAAACATTTAAAAAAAGATAATGATACTTCCCACTTGGTGAGGAAGTTCCCTTCAGAAATTTAGTATCGCCTTTAAATTGAACTCTTTAAGCTGACTTTTTATGGGCTGGTACATAGATGTTTGAAGAAATTCTACACATAAATGTGGAGTCTGAAAAAGTTCCTGACTTCATAACTTCTTTTTTTTAAAAAAAACTCATTGCCCACAATTAAAGGCAGCTTTTGTCAGAGAAGTTGCTTCCAAAAGAGGCATTTCTGAGCTCTGTTTCAGATCTCATTACACCAGGTATGAGCAGAGTGCAGTGGTAGCCAAAGTGGCCCTGGCTGTGTGGCTGGTGTGCTCTCCTCCACCAGCCTAGCTGAGCAGCAGAGTAGTTCTGCATAAGGTGGATGATTTATATCTGAGAGTGACACTGGGGWACTGTATTTAAAATATCCTATGTTTCTTTTTGTTCCCAAGTGACAGCATGGAGCCATCCTGCAGGGTTATAACTTGGCTGTTGCTGAGAAAGGCAGGCTTGGGACCCTAGATGAGAAGATTTGGGATTTTATGTTAATTTTGGGATACTCTAGWTTACCTCTTTAATAGGGACTGAACTTGAACTGATTAGGATAGGATGTTTGTGCTGATTCTCCTTTGTTCTAGAGAACAATATTCTCAAGAATGAGAACCTCTTAGTCCAGTCTTACTTGGGGCAAACCTTCACTGCAAGTGAGGCTCTGGGAATTGCATGTTTGCTCAGTATATTGTTGCTGAGATCCACAGGAGTTTCTCTTTGTGTGTGTTGTGTCCAAGATATTGATGCTGTCTGGAAAATGAGGATACCTTTCACAAAAGAGCTGCTGGTCTAGCAATAATTGTGATTTTTTTTCCATATGGAGAAATTAATAAACTTTTCTGTTGAATTGTCTAAAAAAGGACTTTGCATTTTTCATGCTCTAAGTAAACAGATTAGGTGTATTTATGAGCTCAAACAGCTTGAGTGAAATTGGAAATGTAAGATAGCTAGAAATGAACGCAGTGGGATGCTTCAGCTGGAGCTTGAGAAACAGTTTGMCTCCAAATAGATTACATTAAAAGGATTATATTAAATCAATGTCTATATCAATAATTTCTTTGGCATTRTTGAAGCTGTAGCAGTAAAGGTTTTATTCCCATTGAACAAGCAGTTTCAACATCACTGGGGAGTGTCTGCCCTCTTTAGGTGGTTTCCCTTGAAGACTCAGGCAAGAAGGAATGCTGGTTGCCTGGACAGCAGCTGATGCAAGTGAAGACTGGCTTTGAATGTCTACTTTTTTGGTTCATTRCCCTTTGCTGGAGAATATGGTTGGGTACTGGAAGAGGCTCTGCTGCCTTCAGAGTTATAGCTCTGGGGTTCAGCTGTAGCAGGAGTTCACTTGATTGCCAGGGAAATGCTGCCAGGACCTGACTGTCCCTGTTTGTGACCTCACTATCTCCATGCCTGTGAAGTCCAGAGTTTCTATAATGATTTCTTTATAAACTGCTGATTGCAAGAGTTGGTAGCCCCCTCCASGGTCATGGTCATGATCTATGTAGTTTGTTTCTCGCTGACTTTCTTTAAGTTTTGACCAGAACTTAAGGTGTGTGTGGGGCCTTTAGTCCAAGACAGCTTCCATAGAAGAGGATGTCATTGACTGATTCAATAATTTGCTGTTCCTTCTCCTTAACTAAAATTAATTTTTGCCTATTTTTCTTTTTTGAGCATCAGCACCTCAGTCTGATGAAGGCTCTGACATCGATTCTGAACCAGATTTACCTTTGAAGAGAAAGCAGCGTCGCAGCAGGACRACCTTCACAGCAGAACAACTGGAAGAGCTGGAAAGAGCTTTTGAGAGGACACACTACCCTGACATTTACACCAGGGAAGAACTTGCTCAAAGAGCCAAACTCACAGAGGCTCGTGTCCAGGTATGTGTTCACAAGCTGCCTAATAAAAGGGGTTTCTTTTTGTGTTATCGTGTGAGTCCTTTATATTCTTACATGATCCTGTTCTGGAGTAGAAGGAAAATGTTAAATGACATTGTTTACAGCTGTGGGGTTTTTACATCTGTGCATGGATGTGGGTTTACAACTGTTTAAGAGAAGTGCTTTGAAAAAGCTTTTGCATATTCCCCAGTAATTGTTCCATACTGGCCATGAATATAATACTGAATCTTTGGAGAAGAAGAAGGTCTGATATCCCCATTTGCATGTTTTATGCATTTGACAGCTCTCTGCATGTAACCAGGTCAGCTGTTGTGCTAGTTTATGGTTATTTACCTGATTTCATCTGTTGTTGTCTGGGTCTTTCAGGCATTAACAGAAGTTATTAAATTAGTTAATTARCTAATTAGTTATTAGTTATTATTAACAGAAGTTATTAATTAGTTATTAAAGTTAATTAAAGTACAGAAAAACATTTTTTTAAAGGACAATTTGTCTACAGAGCCATGCAAGTGAGCAAGGTGGCTGGTACAGTATTTTCAGCTCACTTTTAGGTTAGATTTCAAATCTGATTTGGTATAAACATTGTAATATCTCTTTTATCCCCACTGTAAGTTTAATTCAAAGAAAATAAATCCTCAAATAACTAGGAAGTCTTCACAGCCCCAAGTAGATCTGTATTGTCTAAAACAAGCTAGTGTACTAGAGCAATATCATAGAGTTGATTTAAATTTTTAAAAAATATGAACCTGGATTTTTAGCTGTCTAAACCCAGTAAAATAGCAGCCAAATCATTCTGGAATAAACTCCCAGMGTTCAAGTTTAGATTAGGACTTATCCTGTTCAATGTCAAAAAACACATCCTGTGAAAAGTTTAATACTGCAGGCAGAATCTTCTGCTGCTCTTTCACTATTTGACATCTATGAGTCATTGGGAAAAGTACATCCCATTTAAATCACTCTGTGTTGTGAGTGTTACTAAGMAAATRTGTGGTTGGGTGATAAGCAAAATGTAGAAGATTGTGATCTAACAAAGGAGGGGAAATGAGTGGTGATTTGTGGTCTAACCAAGGATACAGGTGAATTTGGTTTCTTTGGTGAAACTCTATTATGTTTTGACCTTTGAAACTCAGCCTGAGGCATTCAGACTCTACAAACTGAAATAAGCAATACAAAATACCCCTCTGACTTTTTAAGATGATCATGCCTATTGCAGCATGGCTGTATTATTGAGCATCTGAATTGAAAGGCYCAGACTTTTTCAGTTTTACCTGCTAAATGTTTTTGCAGAAGACTTCACACCACATTTCTTGTAAGTGTTTGTTATGACTGTGGGAGAAAATCAGATGTGTGGATGAATTTGTCTGGAAGGCAAACTCAGTGGTGCATGACTCTTTTCTTAACATGTTTACTTAGTGAAATGCTTGCAAAACAGCTTTGTATATAGACTTTGGCCAGGTAATACTAAATCGAGCCCTGGGAATCATTTGCACACAAACATAATAAAGATAATTTGCCTCACAAGTGTTCTAAGCAAGACGAATGGGATCTTGGATATGATGTTTTGGTCTATGTTAGCTGCAGTGGAAAAATACGATAAAATGAAAAAAGACCTTGTTCATGTTTTTCTAAATCAATGACCCACAGCTAGAAGAAAAGCAGAACTCTCATTAACATAACAGCTGTCTTAATGTGGCTTTAACCCTGTGACTTTTTACATTCCTCATGGCTTCCTTGGTTCCCTTGAGATGCATCCTGTCTCACACCACTCATATGATCTACAGCCTTACGAATTCCCCAGTACTTCTGACATGGATATTTTACCTAACCCAGCATGGAAGAGAGTTCCCAGTCAATCAATGATTAAAATACCAGAACAAAACCTTTCTGGATTAAAGATGAGCTGGGCTTGAAGTAACCAGCCTGTGGGCAGTTTCCTAGTGCACTCCATCTGTCTGGTACCCTTGAAGGCTGGCAGAGTGATTTAGCAGTGGATTAAGGGATACAGGATTTGCCTTATCAGCATTCAGCACCTCTCTATAGCCCCTTAAAATAGCCACGTATGATGGGCATGAAATAAAAGACGACCTGTGAAAAGAAAATAACCCTAAGAGACTCGAGGCTGAGAGGGCTGGATAGCCATACTGAAGTAGCATTCAAGCTTTCTTAGTCACACTTCTTTTTTGGTAACAGTATGACAGAGATCAGAGATACCAAATTTTATATGGATATAAACACAAAGATCTCTTTGACTGCTTCCCAATAAAGCATCATCTAAAAGAGCTGGCTCTTTGTGGCCTCAATCCAATTGAGCCCAGAATTATTTTTTTTTTTTTTCATTTGGAGTTGTAAGGTCCAGTTTTTAGAGTTGTTTTATATTGTCTAGGTAGTTATTTAGTTGATTACAACTGGATCAACYTTGCTATTCCCTCAGTCCCTCTGTGTAGCACTTGCATCTCATGTTTTGTTTTCTCTACCCTGCCACCCCYGGCTTCCCCTTCCCTTCTGTTCCCTGAGGCTGTCTATTACTCTTGTGAAAGGAAGAGTCTTAAACCACTGAACCATGTTTTTTTTCACTTTCTCACAGCTGAAGGGTAACCAAATGCAGCACAACCTCTCCTGCTGCCCCTTCCAAGGGCACTTGCTCTTCTCTGCATATTACGTGCAGAAGGATGGAGATACTTCTTTGGTTGTGTGCATTTATCAGATACAATTCAGAAAGGGAAGCAGAGTTTCAAAGRAGGATCCTTCATTTATAAATAAAAAAATAGTAATGCTCTGGAAATGTGAAGTTAAAGATTTACACRTTTTGAGTAAAAATTGCAACCTTGCAGAGCTTGACCGGTCCAGTTTAAAACYTCATTAAAAAACTTCATTAAAACCACCATTTAGTTGCAGTGCAGGCCCTTAAGGTCTGTGGCCTGTTTTTACTGACAATCTGARGGCAAGTTTGAAAAGTGGATTTTTCTTCAGTGTAGGTCAAAGACTCTTTCTGAAGTTCAGAGYGGTGGAGTTTTCTGTAATAAATGATGCCTAAGGAATGAAGTGGGTAGTACTTTTTCTGGCCACCTGTGGTTCCCACATCAGGCTCATTTTTAGGCCTGGATGAGCTGGGCAAGCTTTGGCAGCATCTTGGAGYCTGTTTCAGATAAATGGTGGAGAATGTTTACGTCAATCTTTTGGCAAACAATTTTAAGATAAGGTTTAGGTTTGTCCTGTGGCCAGCCAGGAGCCTGCCTTGGCCAGTAGAGGCTGGCCATGCAGGCAAATCTTTTGGGGCTGTGTGTTGATGGCAGGCATCCCAAATAGCCAGAAATGTGGTGCGTGAGACTTGTGTTTTGGACCATGTTAAGCAGTGCCCCAGCTGTATGGATCCTTGGGGCAGGAGGCCYTGCTGTGAGAAGCAGCTGGCACATGGCCTTCCTGTTTAACTCCAAAATGCAATGGGAAAAATTTGTTTGGATTCTTTTTTGTCCATGAATAATGGTGAAAAAGTAGGGCAAGTCAGGAAGAATTCTGAATTATGACTATTTCCCACCCTGAAGAACTTCTTCTCAGCCAAGTCCCAGTTTTAAACTGCTTTGCTTGAAAACTTTAAAGAAAAAAAAAGTTGTTTATCAACAGAGCATGTCTGAAATTTTAGGCAGATCTCTCCAGGCTATTAGCGTGAATTGAATGTTCCCATGTCAAACTTGTATTCAGCTTGTAAGCTGTTGTAAAGACCTTATTATAACTTTAACAAATAAGTCCCAAGAGCTCAGAGGTCTTCAGTAGTTAGAAGACAAATTATTAAAAATATATATTTTAAGTGTTGTGCTTGCATATTATTTTCTTTGTTTCACTGTGGTACAAGGTGGGAAAGAGTTTGGAGGAGTGAGGGGAAAAGTGAGAGAAGTTATGACTCTTGAGGTACTAGTAAGGTTTAAAGGCTCTGAAGTYAAATTTCTCGATTTTAATAGTCTTTTCTCAGTAGAAAACAGTGAAAAGCCCTCCCTGACAAATCACTGGGGAAGAGGAACCTGTGCCAAAAAAAAGTCTTAACCTGTTCTCAGCTCCTCTGAAATGGTTTGAGCCTGTATATTGAACGGCCCAGTCCTATGGGAAGATGGGGCAAAGGAATGTAGGATGGATTCAAGAACATTTAAAACCTTTCAACAGATCTTTATAGTTATTCCTGATGTGGTTTTTGGAGAATTTCTGGTGCTTTTTCTTGAGACTGAACCTCTTGCATCACAAAAAGTCTAAAGAAAGAAAATACTGTGTGCACCCTTGCATTAGATAGCCCTGTAATTGCAGGTCCCCACTCCCCTGTAAAGGGAAAATTCTTATGGGTAAATTAACCAATTGAATTCACATGCAAGACCAAGAGGACATTTTTAAATATAAAGGAAAAGAGGGATGCGATTTCGATTGTCTCTTTCTGCTGCCTAAGGGCCCTAATTAGTGTCACTTTAACTTATAAATATACAGTTTAATTTGCTTATTACTCAATAATTTTCAGAACTATTCAGCTTCTAAGAAACTATTCAGTTTCTTAGAAGTATTTTTGTAGAACTGAGTCAAAGTCTTCTCAAAGAAACCTAAGAAGTCTGAGTATGTTGGGTCGCACTGGGAGGTGGTTGGAAGTCCCCATTCCCTTTAGCACAATCTAGTGGCTTTTTGGTCTGTGTTGTTTTTTGTTTTATTTTGTGTGTGGTGAGTTTGGTTACATTTTAACTTTCTTTGCCTTTTTTTTTGTTTTGGTTTTTTTTGTTGTTATTTTGTTTTTTTT
>NW_026623364.1:1781056-1824349 GCF_030028575.1 Malurus melanocephalus | reverse complement strand
TGGTATATTTTTCTTTTTAATCCCCCCCACTCCCTTTCTAGTATGTTTTCAAAGAACTCTGGTTTTCAGCACATTGATGACTTGTACCCTAAACAGCATCACTTCCCACCCCCTAAAAGAGCAGCCTTTGGTAAGGAACCTTCAGCCTTGTGCCATTCCCACTGTGGCCATGGCAGGTTGCTCTCAGCAGGCTTTGGGAACAGCTTTGGGATGCTGTGAGGGAACATGGTGTGCATCTGTATGCAGTGGACCTTGTTCCTGTGAGGCTGGGGGCGTGCAGATGTCACAGTGAAGCTGATTTATGATCTAGTTGTGCTAAAAAGCAATTCTGTTTCTACTCTTCTTCCTGTGGCTGGTCCCTGGCAGTGCTCTTCCTGGAGCTCATGGTATTGATACCACAGTGAGCCAGGATGGAACCTCACCCTATTGCAACAAAATAAAAGGGAGGATAAAATACTTTTTTTTCTGTGCACAACCTTGAAAGGCTGCTGAGGTAAGAGAGGTCTGGCATCCATGGGGACTGCAGGAGCAGACGCTGAGGGTGTCTGTAGAAGCCACGCTGCTGTTTTGCAAGGGTAATGGCTCAGGCTAGTGCAGCTCAGCTTTGTTTGCAGTTTCCTTCTCCAGCCTCCCCTCTTCCCAAGGCACCCCTGCTGCTTCTGGCACGGCCCACATTCTTTCGCTGGTGGAACATCCGCCAAGGACTCCCGCTTCCAGGATGGTCAGACTTTGTTTTGAACATGTGAATTTTGTGGGAAGRGAGAGGTGGGGAATAGTAGGGTGGGGGAGGCAGTTACCATGAAAAATATCATGAGGAAAAACCAAACCAACCCYTCCCTCCCCCCACCTAAATCCATCTAAAATTAGAAGTGCCGTTAACAATAAATCAGTCTTTTGACTGTGTGTGTTTCTGGCACTCGTGCTTGCAATGGTCAGGACTTTGTATAACAAAATATCCACGGGTTTTTTTGCAACATTCACATCTTGAATGTTTTGCCCTGGTGAATCAGAGATCTTTTTGCCTTAAAAGCACATAGAGTACTCTGTGTTTATGATCAGACTGTCGAAATGTCAAGGCTAATTACACTAGTGTGTTCCCAAGTGAATAAACCATCTTTCAAAGAACATCCTGTCGAGATCAACAAAATAAGATATTGGCATGATCACTTGCAAACTGCTTAAAAAAATGATAATAAGAGGCAGGATCTAAATATCAGGAAATAGAGATGGAAGAAACCTATCAATTCACCTTATCCATTTTACGTTGGTGCAAAAYACATTTTATGTTCTGTCACAGAGTGATTTCTTTTTGGGTCAGTCCAGTCCCAGTGCTTGAAAAACTGGAGTCTCCACTACTTAAAGASCTACTTCTTTCTCCTTTTGTTCTATATTTTATCCTCTTCAGTTCTGTTTTCGAGATATAAATTTTGGCCAGACATTGGGATTAAAGTTTGYTTCCAAATCATCTGGATAATTTACATTCCATCTTTGAAAGTGACATAGGAACTGAGGCGTCCAAGCCTCACTAAAATGAGTGTGACTTGGCTTCTGTGCAGACATCATTTTTAAGTGCTTGGGTCCCTCAGCCAAGTTATGTTTCCTCTTTGGATAGTTTAGAGTTTATTTTCTGTTGTGCCCACTGCAGGGTGACACTTTCTCATAGGATGACACCTCTGGGATGGGATCTTCTGCAGGAGCTGCTTTCTGCTTGGAGCATCCCTGCATCCAGGTGGTGATTGTGTGCCCCTCACAAGTAGGTTGTGGGGCAACAGGAGCATCCTATGGGGATCTGCTGGATTTGAAAAGGCCACTCGTAAGATGAAGATTTTGTCATACTGGYGGAAGTTGAAATCTGTTGCACATAAGGGGACATTGCATTTAAATCATRTTGGAAATGTACAAACAAAAGAAAATATTTCCACAGGTGTTTACAATATGTTTCTAAGCAGACGCCCTGGCTTGTGGTGAATGAATTTATTTTTAAGTCTTGGCTGGAGATTAACAAAATTTTTCAAGATTTCTTTTGGTGTACACAATGTACCACAGTGTTTCTTTAGGTGTACACAGATTTTTCATGATATGTGAGGATTTAAGAAATAAAAAAAAAACTTGGACTTTTGAGAATAGATCAAGGCAGCTGACAGTAATMTAAGTGAAATGTTATTATTAAAGTACCCCAATAATTTCAGTTAACATAGCACATAACTTGGGGTTTGACTAATTTTAATAAGCATTATATAAACTTAAAACAATATATTTAGGTTTGAGTTATTTAGGTTTCAGTTATTTAATTTTTAGTAACTTTTTCTTGATTTGGTGGCTTTTTTATTTTTGTTTTCTTGTGTGCCTCCACCACTCTGTAGCAATGAGCTTGTGTGCTATTAGTGGCAATAATGCTTGCTCTGCAGTTTTGAATTTATTCAAGGGGTTTTGGTGAGTTGATTTTGGACTAACTCAGAGCTAGTCAGATGCCATCTGCCTTCCTGCCACCCGGGGAAAGTAAGAAGCCAGTGCCAGAGGACTGTGCCAGTGCCATGTGACATAGGTGCCAGTCAAGTAGTGCTCATTTAGCACATCCCAGTCCCATAGGACTGAGGTGGAAATAAAAAGCCRTGTTTCTGCACATCCCAGGCAGGTTTTTGCACCCCTGCAGAGTCCCATTTAATATAACGGGGCTCCGGATGGCAACAAAGCTCTGCACAAGGATGTTCATYGTGTGGCTGCTGCAGACTTTTATACTTTTGAGTGTGTCCCTTTCAGGGAAGTCTGATACGTACCTGCAGTTCTGGAAAAAAAATCAAGTCTACAAAATGAGCCAAAATCTGTCTGTAAATAAAAATTTAAAACTTGGCATTTATGTAAATTGCTTACTATGGAATTAAAGTTTGGGATCTGACTCATTTTAATAAAGATCTGGAGTCTGAAGGCAAATGTTTGTCTCTAGAGGAAGCAAAATCTTGTTACCTCATTTTCCCGAGTGAAATCCATTCACATAGTGTAGTTCGGTTTGTGTTCCCAAAGCATTTGCAGATCATCAGATAACCCTCTTGACCTGAAGAAGGGAGAGTGTCAAGGAATTAAGCTGCAGTTAATGACCTGGGTCAACTAATTACAACAAGCGTTTGCTGTTCCCTGATCACTCCTTGACCTCCATTATCCTTCCTAAGTGCTCTTTGGATCTTTAGCAAGGTCTCTTTCTTGCTCTACAGGCTGAGTCTAGACCCATCCTCAACTACTGCTCATTGCAGGTTTTGCATCTCCACCCCGGTGCCTTGTCCCTGCCAGCTGCTTTCAGAAATGGTTCGTGTGGTGACAGAGAGGGGGTTGKTATGTACAGCAAAAAAACAGGGGAAGGATTTGTGACATAAAACAGAGGCTCCACCCATSCCTCTGTCTTATATCTTAAACTGGAGTGGGAGTGTATAATTGAGGAGTAGATGATGTGGCCAAAGGGGGAGGCAGCTGTGTGAACTGAGTATCTCATTCTGAAAAGAGGATGAAGTCAGAACAAACTATGTGGTGACAGATGGCCTGTGTCAGAAACCAGATGGCCCAGTGAGTCCCACTACTCCTGTCATGAAATAGCAAGCAGAGGAGAAGCACACAGTGTAGCCCAAAATGCTGTTACCTTCTTATGTGAGAGCCACTCATGATGTGTAGATGGTGTTACACTAAAAATCCCAGTCTGTGATGGCTGATTTGTGAGCCAGCACGGCCTACTTGCAGGAAGGGTCACAGATCTGATCCCCAACTTATTTATACAAATACATCTATCCGTGGCTCATCAGCTAAGGTGCCTTTAGTGGCTTTTAGGCCAGGCTGCCTTAGAGGCTGTGCAGATCTACTTTATCAGATGTTAACACTCAGCTGATGTCTTATCTAACTGATTGTATTTATAGATGAGTGTCGCAGCTGCTTCAGGGTGTAGGATTATGAGCAACTGGCTGCTTGTTTAGAAATGTGTGCAGTCTCTGTTACCTTAAAGAACCATTCTTCCTCTGTGTGTTCTCTCATGGACCTGAGAGCTGTAATCAGGAGCCTATTCTGACCCTGTAAAAAGGCACTGCCTCCTGCTCCAGGCACCCCTGCACTGACTCCTTGCCTTTCCAATTTGTGATGTGTGGAACTGCTATAATATCAAAATTAACAAATGTGTTTTGCTACTCCTATTTACGTCTGCATTTGTGGTGTCTTGCCTCTTCCTGTCTTGGAGGTAGAAAGAGCCATCCAATACTTGTAAAAATTAAAACATGAACTGAGAATGACGTGAAGAAAGGCAGATTTATAGTCAAAATGTCCTACTAATCCAAACCCCATCTGGTTGGTGTGCTGTCCTGGGAACGGATTTCAAAGTGGTTCTGAAATGCAAATCTAGTACTGAAGTTCTGACCTACTGTTATAAGTTTATTAAGAGATGTTTTGTTTTGTACATATGTGGACGCATGAAAACTTGCTGGGAGGGATTTATGTATTTTGTACACAGGGCTTGTATTTTTCTAATTAAATGCCTAAAGTTCTGTTGGTCATTACTGTAATGTAGTGAGTACACGCACCTTCTAACATTGCTTTAAGTGATGCCACTAACTTGTCAGCAAATTAAATATATAGAATATTCAGTACAGACTAAAGAGATTTGGCTGGCACTTAGATTAAATGGAGAGGTTTCCCCTTTCTCATTAAACCTGGCACAGTAATGATAGTGATTTAAAACACTAAAGCTTGAAAGAATAACCAGCTTTTTTTTCTTGGGAGAGTCTGTATTTGAGAGGAAACCAGGGATCAGAATTCCCATGTCACTTCTGTTGAACCATGGAAGTGTGTGCCTTTGGAAGGGCACCGTTCTTGCCTAGGAGCACTGAGCTCAGTGTGCATCTTCTGCATTTCTCATCTCAAACACAGCCGTTTGAAATACAAAGCCGTTATTCCTGATACATCTGTATTAAATGTGCAAAAATCAAATGTTCATATTTAAAACATTTGCAGGTCTGGTTTAGCAATCGTCGTGCCAGATGGAGGAAACAGGCAGGAGCCAACCAACTGATGGCTTTCAACCACCTGATCCCTGGAGGATTCCCACCCAGTGCCATGCCAACTTTGCCAACGTACCAGCTCTCTGAGCCCTCCTACCAACCCACCTCCATACCGCAAGGTACAGTAGCCAACAGGTACTTGGTCAAAATAGTGTTATTGGGGGGTTTCCAGTGTTCATCCATTGTAGAAATACTTTCCTTTCTGTTGGCTAATTTAGGGGCTGGCTCAGGGAGGACCCCTCAAGCCTGCTTATTTGAAGCACGTAAGAACTGCAAGATAGGGGTGCTTCCATGAGAAGGGTGCTCTCTAGAGAAATAATCACCTCCTGCACAGCAGATGTGCAGCTTTGGTAGAGTGATGTACACTCATCCCTGTCCTTTCACTGCATTGGCCTGCTTCGCTGGGAGTACCTGGTGTGGTGCAGAGAAGGCAGGTGCACTCTGTCCTCATTGTGACTATCAGTGATGGAGCATTGGAACTTCTGTAAATACTCTGAATATTTATCTGATGGTGGACAAAGCAGCTATTCAGACCACCTTGTTTCACATCAGACCGTAGCCACTCTCAGTAGGGGAAAAATTTGTCTCAATGTTATCAGAAATTCTGTGAACTTTGATGGATTTCAGGAGGGAGGGAGCAAATCCTCAAATCTAAGCTACGCTAGACTTTACTATTAAATGAAAACCCTATAGGTAAAATTTTGTAAAACAGGTTACTGTGCTTTTACTGCTTCCTCCTTGAGATTTGGATCCTAACTCTTGGAGCATGTTCTAATTGAGGGAATTTTTCAAAGCCCAGGGCTTCTTGCTACAAACCGTGGTGGGATTTCCCTGCTGTGGCCAGGAGGGGAAAGACTGTCACTAGTCTTACAAGTAAATAAGTATTTTCTTTTGTTTTTATATATATATACACATATAAGAAAATTTGCTGACAGTGCTCACTAAGGGTTGTCTGAAAACCGCATGTCTGTTTTTATGATGTTTACAGTCTGCTTAAGAATTTTTGTGTAAACTCCCAGGCTGGTTAAATATCCATCAATACTATAGCTTTACATTTCTACTTAACCAGTATTTCGATGCAGATTCTGATGCAGTTTTCTTAAGCTGATGTTCACATAATGAACTTGTTATGCCAGAAATGAAGGAGGAAAACATATCAGCATGTTTCTTGTGCTTGCAGCCGTGTCTGATCCGAGCAGTACCGTCCACAGACCTCAGCCTCTCCCTCCCAGCACCGTACACCAAAGCAGCCTCCCTTCGAACCCAGAGAGCAGCTCTGCCTATTGCCTCCCCAGCACCAGGCATGGATTTTCCAGCTATACAGACAGCTTTGTGCCTCCGTCCGGGCCCTCCAATCCCATGAACCCTGCCATTGGCAATGGCCTCTCACCTCAGGTCAGTCCTGTGTTTTCAGACAGAGGATTTGCTGTATACCAGAACCAAAGAGTCTATTCCCTCAGGCCACAGTATAATGAATTGCCAAATTTAAACCATAATGTATTCTTTATATAAGCCACATGATTTCAGTTTGCTAGTTTCCTTTTTTTTTTTTTTTTTTAAATATTTTTCCCTCCTACTGGCTGAATCAAGAGTCATAGCTTATWTTTAATTTCAACTGWTTTATAATGGAATCATGCAGACTTCATTTTTGCATTCAGTTGTCAAGCATTTGTAATGTGCTGCTCTTCTGAAGATCCATGGCTAGGCACAGAAAGTAGATCTTGTATTTTTTTCACTGAATAAAATAGCTCTTTAAAATAACCTCATCAAGATTTTACCAAGTGGTCCAGGAAAATTATGGGCAAGTTGTATGAGGAGAATTCCAAGGACTGAGAAATGTGCATTGAGATGAGCTGTAATCGAGTTATAAATACATAAATTAGGAGTATTACTGCTCTTTGGCAATATAAAAATGCATGAATACCATAATTGTTTTTCTAATTTGCGTGAGCTCTTTTAAGGAAATCATGTTAATAAATTGCCTTGATAATTGAGTGTCAAAAGATTGGTTAAATTTTCCTACACACGGCATCTGTCTGAAGCTGACATTATTAGTTAGAGCTTGAAGAGATGCTAGTTTATTTTATTAGCAAGAGCTTTGCCCAGGTGCTTGGAAAGGGATGTCCACTAAATTCTGAGGAGTCACAAAGAGGATGCAATCTATAATTACAATCAGGAATCTCTTCAGGGCTGAAAGTGAGAGTTTTAACAGCTTTATCTGCTTTCTACCCTTTTTTCCTCTCAGTGGTTAGAAAAACAGAGAGAAGCTCAGAATGACACAAATGAAAAGTGAAAAGACAATTATACTCAATTACACACTAATCACTGACTATCACCACTGCCTGAGCAGGGAGAGGGCATTCTAATAGGCAGAAAATGAGATTTTAATGGCACAAAGGGTGGCCAAAATAACGACTCGTATATCTTTGCCTCCTTCGTTTTCTTCAACTTGTGGTTTGCATCTCGGGAGTACAGTTCCTGGTTCCTGTGCAACGGTGATAACTCTGTGCAGCTGAAAAGTTCAAAGGCACTGGAGTTGAAAAGAATGAATAACAAAGGCAATGAAATAAACATTTTTGCCCAAAGGCAAAAGTTCATAAACCCTTTTTTTGTAACGGTAAATGTAATTAAGATTCGCAGATTCCTATAGCATAAGAGTGGGGTACAAAACTTTATGGCTTGAAACCTCAGGAAAAAAATACCAACAGAAAAACAAACGGATGTACTTCCAACAAGACTTGAATAGATTTTGTTTGAAAGAATTCTGATTTCTAAATGCAAACTCCAACAAAATCCATGACATTATATTAGCTGCTTCCTTTTTTTTTTTAATGGCTAGTTCCATAGTGTGCAAGACTTMCACATTTTTTGACATAATTATCTATCTGGTTTTCAGTGTTAATCCATAAAAACTAGCTGTTAGTGTCAGTTTAAATATATGTTGGTTCTGGCTATGGAAAATGTGATCTTTTCCCCCCCCTTTTCACAAAGCTTTTATTGTGTGTGATAYAGAAGTGGAGCACAACAGTAAAGAAATCTTGTGATAGCTGGGCAAAATGGGACAAAAAAGTGAGGCCAGCTTTCCTCCTACTAAAGTCTTGCTGATTTGAGGTTTGATGTAATCAAAAGGATATCTTTTGCTTTTTTACACCTGGCCCTGTCTTTTACAGCATGAGACCTCTGTTGTTTATTTTTTTTTTTTTCTTAGACTTTTGAAACCTTTCTCTAACCCAGTGTTTAGAGCTCCTGGCTATGTCCAGCACCTCTTCCCACAGGTTTAGGAGGATGCYGATCCCTCTAAAGCTGACATCGTGCTTTCATTGTTCAGTGCATAGAGATTATTTATATCCATTTAGATTTGGACCAGCTTCTTGGCAACAGAATTGTTACCTTCAACAGCTGTTAAAAATCTTTCCATCAAGCTAACAAATGAAAAACCCAGACCTAAATTCATGTGGTGTTACCAACAACTCTGTGTCAGTTTTGGTGCCTAAACAAAGAGTTAGAGACATGTATAAAATRTAGAGATGTATTCAGACTTTGTGTTTATATAATGGAGTAATAGAGCCTCAAACATGCAAATTATGTGCAACAAATTGTGGGATTGTAGAAAACCTATGAAACTCTTGATGCCCAAAGGAGCTTTAGCTGCTGGTCACTATGTTAATGTGTGAAATGTCCCTTAGCTGTGGGGTGTGTCACTGTGCGTCCCCTCTCCACATTTCCTCAGGGCTCTTCCTGAGGTGCTGAAAGAGGGGCCAAGGTAAGGTAAAGCTGAAAGCTAATTCTGCATTTGGGGTTTCATGAAAAAGGGAAACAGGAGTTTTCCTGCTGAGTGGGCATGCTGCATTGCCCTGTCTGTGTGCATGGAATTTAGATGAGAAAGAAAGAAGGTCTATTTTCTAGCTAGTGGATTTTTGACCACAATAAATCTGGGTGTGTGAGYAATTAACATAATGTTTCCACCCATCCATGTGTCTCTTGCAGGCAAGTGCTCTGGACAAACTGAGTCTAAAGCTGAATTTGCAGACTGTAGCGGTGAGGGGGAAGGGGAGCTTTGTCTGAAGCCTGGATAGTATTTCGTGATTTAAAACAATCCTCACCCTTAGAACATGCAGAACAAAATCTGATACTGAGATTCACAAGATCATATTGTTAGCCGACTTAAACCTCGTTCTCTCATTYGATATCCATTTATTGCAAATGAGGGTCTGACACACAGACCCACAGGAAAGCTTTATTTTCTATTTAGAATGGTTCCATCCTAACTTTTTTCTTGAATATGATTGACAAATATGCTGTTTAAGGCAAGAACTGGTGAAGGCAGAGGACAAGCAGAGGCACCTAGGGTGATGTAATTTTATTTTTATTGTGTTATGCTTGAATCTGGGGTTTAGAGGGGACGGTATGTCTCAGTTCCATGAAGCAGAATGCTCCATTTCATCCCTGTCTTGCAAGCTGGATATTAAAAAGTTGTTAATCTTTAAAAATGCAAGAGAACAGAAGGAGTTCCACCTTGTTAATACCTGGAACTTTTTAACGTCAAGATAAGATCTGCAGATATCCTTCAGATGACTCATAATTCTCCTYGCTCATCTGGTTTATTCATTACTACCTGGATATTWGKAGAGATCCTCTGTCTTGCAGACATRCAATGGATTGACTTTTGCTGGAAAAAAGTCAGAGATTAATTTCTTGGGGAGCCGGCAGCCTCGAGTGTCCTTGTTTGTATTTCATGAAAAAGCAACTCAACTGCAAGCTTGCCATCTCAGGCAGAGCTCTTTWAATATAATGTCAGAAAAGAGATTATTAGTGTGTAATATATGTAAATTGCATATTTTTATGTTTTCTATGCCTATTATGCAGCTTCTTGCCTCTCATGCATACGTTTATGGGAATATTGTGTTTCCTTTTCAAATTAGGTTTTAGTTCTCAGTGCATATTCTTTTAACAAATGTTTGTTAACTCAGAATTATGAGGGGATAGCATATCTGAACGTTAATATATGTATACAGGACTTAGGCATGCTTTTGGATTGGCATGGCACTTYATGATTAATGGCTCTTGGGTGTGAAGCAGAGCAGTGACTGCAGAAGCACTTGTCTCACAACTGCAGGTGGATGGCCTTAGTAAAGAGCAGATTGTTTTAAAGACAGGATATCAATATTTTGAACTGCTTCGTGTAAGATAAGGAAAAAGACTTTTCCGGTGTACATCAGCATCCCCTGATCTCGTCATGTGCTTTTCATTAGTGTCAGAGCATTAGCATTTGCCCTACACAGGTCAAGCAGCTTGGAGAGGGCTGTTCTGGCTGCTGTGGATTCAGATGGAGCAGCAATACTCTGCTTGAGTTGCTGCCCACAAGGCCGTGTGCTTCCTGTATTTAACCTGTAGGATAAGCCAGGTTTAAACAGTACTACAATGTTAGGGTTTCACTGGGAAAAGAGCAAAYGTGTGTAACCTGTCTCCTGCTAGGCACATTTTTTCACTCCTTGTCCTCTAGAAAARTTCTCAGTTCTACTCTTTCTTCTTCCTTGCCTTTTCCCCCTATAATTGAATCAAACCAGTAGTTTTAAAAGCTTCAGCTTTCAAATGGGAAGTGGATTGAATATTGAATGGGCTGTGTAGGAGATCATAACAGTCTCTAACAAAGTTTGCAGTTTCATGCCATTACCTGGAGCTCAGGAATAATCTTGATAAGAAAATCCCAAGCTTTTCCATGAACAGTAGTAAGGATGCAAGCTGTTTCAAGGTTTCTTTCTTCTACTGTCAAAACATTTCACCGCGTGAGTTTAAGAGTTACCCTGTAACTCCTTTTGGTGAGATAGATCTTAGGCAATGGGCTTCTCTTAAGTCTTTGAGAGCACTTGGTTTTCATTAACCTGAAGTATGGAACTGATGGCAGCTGTCGAATCAGTTAGATATGTTCATATTGTCTTGTTAACTCTGTAAGGGAGGCACAGGAACCAGGGGCTAAAAGCTTTCATTCCCTCATTAAGAGGGACAAGAGCAGGGAAAAAAAAGCAACTATTAATTCATTTTACTTTCCCTTATTCCTTCTGTTGGATTACTTTGAACTGGTTGCTCACAGAAACATTTCATCTGGGTCAAGTCCCACAGCAATGAGAAGCTCATGATCTTTGTCACAATGCACTTGGCTTTGAGAGTTCTTTGCTTAGTGACTCAAGAACATGAGACAGGTCATGGATTTCACTGCAAAAAAGTTAATTCACATGATATAATTTTCTTGAACACAAAGTTTTGTTCTTTTTTTTTTAAGTTTAAAAACAGAAGTTCAGCCAATGGATTAAAGTATTTTTTGTTTCTGTGGGTAAAATAGATGAGATTCAATAGTTTTGTAAGCCACTGTGCAAAATAAGAAATGGGTTTTGTTTGTAAATATTCTAACTTTTTTAAATAATGCAAATATACATTTATAGATAATAWAACATATATACATTAATACAGGAGAAACAATATACAGGTGACTGCACATTTTTGAATGGTTCCCTTAACTTTTCTCTTTTGGTTTGTTTTGCTCTCAGGCATAGMAAATCCATATATCCCAGTTGTTGAGGGGAAGGTGTGTGAGAGCTCAGCTAGTGACAGCTGGACTGGTGTTCATAATGGCCAGATCCTTCTTTTGTGTCCAGGGCTGAATAGAAGGTGGGAGGAGGAGAGTTCACAGGCAGAGAGCAACCTAATCCCAAATTCGGGCTTGATATGAATTCTTTTAAGCAATATTGTCATAGCTGAGCATTTAAAGTCATGTGCCTGCAATCTCTGAGACTGCCAGAAAAAGTTGTGAGCTGTTTAATTTTATATACTTATATATAGATTATATGTTCATCTTTGTTTTACCTTTTCAGTCATCTTTGGTTGCTCTTCATATAACCAGGAGTTATATGAATTAGCTCATCTTAGGATTATTTTGGTGGTGTTACCAAGCTCTGTGATTCTTGATCTARCACCTTAAAAAAGACATGAGTTTTGTGACTGTAATAATGTTTTGAACGCTGGTAATCCTTTGTAGGTAAAAATGTTTTTCATGAAAGAATCAAATTATCCTCTTAATTATCCTAAACATGCACCAGTGCACCTTCTCTAATTCCAGTGTAAATATCAGTGATACCTGGTCTCATTTGATATGAAGATGCATAGGGTCAGAGCATCAATGTCCAGAGGTCTGCATTTGCTCTTATTTTCATCAACCAAGTGTGTGGTTGCCAGAKCTCACCATCTGGCAAAAAATGTTTTCTGTCGAGTTTCTTATATTCATCAGAAATATCCACAAATATAAAATGAATCAGCAACATGGTTCTAGGATCCTATAGGTATAGACCCAYGTAGCTAATTCACTTTGTCTAAAATCTCTGATTAGAACACTTGATACCAATCCTTTTTGTGTTCTTTCTAATGCAATATTTTGTTTTTTGAGAAATTTCTCTGCAGTGAAGAGAGTTAACAGCAGGTAATGCCATTCATCTCGGAAGGAGTTTGAAATTTTYAGTGTTAGTGATGAATGAGGGTATCTGACCCACATCTGTTTTACATTAGAATGGAACAKTGCCCTGACATCGTTAGGAGCATTTGTCAAGATTCCCTGGACAGAGCTTCTGTAAATTACATGCTGCAAATGTGTCAGGGTCAGATAAGAGGATATCATTAACTGTGCTAAAGTTTACTCATGATTCTGTCAGTTCAACTTAATATGTTAACTGCCAACCATTTTCCTTTAGCTGTTTCATTAAATCTTTCGTTCACAGGAGGGGAAAAATAGTATCACTGTACCCAAAAAATATTGCACATGTTCTTTTCTCATAAATCATATTAATTGCAGCMATGGTCACAAAGCATATTAAACACAGGCATGCGTAAATGAATTAAAACATATGAGAATTTTATTGTGCCTATGGTAGGTCTTCCTAAAATACCAACCACTTTAATAGTCAGAATGTTTCATTTCAACCAAATGANTTTTAAATACAATATAATGATTCATTCTAACAAAAAGCTAGGTGAAAGATGCAAATTGCTCTCAGATATTAAGCCATGTACTATTACTGCTGGTAATTGGTAGAAGAAATGYTTTCCCTTAATGTTTTAAATATTATATACCACCTTCTGACATGGTTAACTACAAGACATAGAAGGCAAATATTCGACGTTAAGTCAGGCATAAATTACATTTAGTGGGGTTTTTATTGGGTTTTTTTTGGTTATTTTTTTTTTTTTTTTTTTTTAAATTTAATGGCCTGTATTTTGGTGATAATAGAAGTATTTTCTAAAAGCTGATAATGGACAAGACATTGTGTAGGTGTCTTTAAAGGCTTTTATTACTCGAGATCTCTTTCTTGATCACATCCTCAGCTGGTGATTCTGTGCTGATTCTACCAGCAAAGGATTTGTCCTAATGAATACTTGCTTCAGATGTGTTCTCTGAAAACTTTTCAGAAGTTCAATTTACTTATTCCTAATTTTACCTTTATTTTCTAACAGAATAGAATGATTTTATCAATTACATATATTGTTTTTTATTGTACAAGCACAAAGTCTGTSCATCAACATGCCTTGTGTGTGTTTTGTTAAAGGTGAGAAGAAAATAYATGCAGTTCAAAAACTTAATCTGATTTTATTTTTATTTTTGCATTTCTAGGAGTTCTGAAAAAGAAATTTCAAATAGTAACTGCATCATTTTAATTCTAGGTGTTAGATCAGCCCTTGGATTCTGGGTCAATGAGGCTGAGAATTACTAATTTAGCTTTCCCAAAGTGATTTAGAAGAAAGAATATGTTTTGCAGTAATGTGGATGGTATAGAGATTGAATAAATTTGTTTTCCACCTTAATTATTATAAAGCAATCATATCTGTTTACCTCCTTAGAACTATACTGCCTCATACCCACAGAATATCTGAGCTGCAAAATCCAGATCCTTGAGTGTCTCCTGTGCACTGCTAAGCTGAGTTGTGCAGACATGGCCCATTAATGGATTTCTAATTGATTAGGTGAAAGTGAGCCATGCCCTTCCTGTAACTCCTTGTATGGGTGAGAAGGTCACGGCACATACCGTAGCAAAGACTTCTGCCCTGAGGCTACTTCCCTTGGAGCTYTCAAAACAGACACGACCAAAAATCTAATTATTTAGATACTAATCAACTGCAGGATGATTCTGAGGGCCTCAGAGGAAGATATTTCTGAGAAGTTGGTTACTGTTCAGACTTCAGTTTTCTCCAGCTCAAGAGWGGCAGCTCTGTCATTTCTGCCCCAGAATATCTACTAGGTGCATATCCACTTAATAAAATGGTGCTTCAAATTTTAMAAATTTAAAGCAAATCTCACCAAACGCAAATTTTAGTCTGTCAAAGAAAATAAATATCCAAATATAGTTGCTGCTGAAGTCTGAGAGGTGTTTGAGACTCTGTCTGGATCTGAGTTTCAATTTCAAGACAAAGCCCTAATTTTACAATAGCTTCTAATCCAAAAGTTTTTGACCTCACTGTTTTTGCTGGCAAAGTCCAAATAATAGTGTTGTCTCAGGCTTTACTCTAGTGAAAATACTAAACTGAAAAAAATCTCTAGTTGCAATACACAGTTGGTAAAATAGTTATTCACCCAAATTGATCTGAAAAGTGCTGGCAGAGGCAGTGTGTGATGTGAGAGCCCTGGGGCAGAGWTCCCCTGTGACATCAACTCAGCCCAGTCCCTTCTCCCTGCTCTTGAACTTGGAACAGAACGTGGTGAAGTCCTGCAAATATTGGTGTCACACTGGCCCTGCACAGGAACAGAAAGGGTCGTGCACTTGAGATTGCTGATAAACCCCTGTGCRTTTTAAACCGTAGTCAAAACCATGGTACTCCTGCCAACATAAATATTTGCCAAAGTAGTAATTTTCAATGTAAATGTTTAAGTTAAGCCATGGGTTTTTTTGTGGATCTTTCTCTTCTTTTAACTCTATTAGTGTTATTTTCAAAGGACACGGATTAACATAACGTGAATGAACATAGGTTTTAATACTGTGTCCTGCTGATGAAATGTCAGGTCATTCAGCACACTATGTTTTTGGACCATATCAAATTCCAAAGTTATAAGAAAAATATTTGTAATTTCTGRAACAGAAAAACTTGCTAAAATTGTAGAAATTTTAATAGTTTTCAGAAACCAATTTTTAGAACAAAACTTGAGATTTCAATTATTTCAACTTTTGGTGAATTTTGGCACAAAACCCTGTGCAGATAACAAGATTTTTCAATCAGTGGGGATTTTAGAGTTGCTTATTATTAGCGCTAAGTTCTTTTAATAGGTTTTGGTTATTTTAAATATTTGCTGAATTAAATAGAAAATACCTTACATCCTGAAGCCAAAATCAYCTTGTTTTTATAACTTAAAATTTGTATATCAGTATTTCAAATGAAGTCTTTGCATAAGTTTTGCAATTTCTTTTTGCATGAATGCCTCAGTTTGTGAAACATTCAGAAAATACCATTGGTTAAGCGCATGCTTTTCTGCTTAGTGAATCAGAAGTGAATATTCCAGTGCTGTACACAGTAACAAAACTACTTTCTCAGCTTTTTCTTATTGCAGTGAGATATCTTGGCATCAAATGCACCTTAGATATTTTGTATTTTTAATGTAGGTATCTGGACGACTCTTTTCGAACCCCTCTGTACCTCTTGCTCTTTTCCTAGACATACAAAAACTGGGTAGATCTTCTTTCCCATGATRCCTGGATCTTATTTCATGTATTTATTAAAAAAGAAAACAAACTAACAGAAACCAAAACAAGKCAGAGCTGGAACCACAAGCTCTCTGCAATAATAATACATTTTAGTTTGTGATGGAAAATAGCTACACTTCCAGGAGGAGCATCAGATCTTTAGGAAATAGATATGTCTTATGGGGTTTAATTCAGTCTTTACAAAAGAGATTCCAATTTAAAAAAAATGTCTTCTGTTTATGGCAAGAATTGCTGCAAAGCAAAATGATTATCAAATAGCACATGTTAGATAATTGTAATGCCTTTTTGGAGCAAGAACAGCCTGTAAATTATCACAATATGCAGTTTTGGCAGAAGTTGTATGTCATCCATCCATTAGAAGCTGCAGAGTGCTTGTCAGGCTCAAGTGCAATTTATTCCAGCAAAAGTAAGCAAATTTCAGTCATACACTTATCTTCAAAGTGTGCTGTAGGCGTGTGCCAGGAAAGGGAATGTTCACCAACCTCTAGTGGGAGGGATTTTTTCACAACAAGAACTTTTCACTGTAGTTTCATGCTTGGAAATGTAGATTTTTTGAWTTTTTTTTCTTTCTCTTCTACAGGAAATTATAGCCTAGAGGGCTGGGCTTTTATAGGGACAAGCATGTRTTTTCCAGTAACCCTTTTTCAACTACTGATTTCAAAATTGTCCCTGTAGAATTGGCTTAAATCACAGCTGACTCCAAGTCACAGCTGACTTGAAGTTGGTCTGGAATGCTGACCCTTTCTGCTGTGTCCTCTGAGTCAGATGGTGGAATTGATAACTGGTGCTATGACCAGCACTTTCCTCTTGCACATTGATTTCTTTACAGGCCAGCAGAGAGGGCATGCAGCAGCAGGGGTACAGCTACTCTGCCCTTTTCCCAGCACCCAGAACATCAGGAATACTTGGATTACAAGAACATCTTTATTACYTCCATCAGTAGTGTTACTGGGATCTGCTCCAAACTGATTTTGTTGTARTGATTGCTGATCTTGGAGAAGAACACTGTGTGAGCTTATTCACAGCTTTTCTATGWTTGTAGATCATGCAGGACAGCACAGCTGAACAGCCACTACTTGCTTTTTGTTCTCTTATGATTTAGTCCTCAAGGAATAAACATCTGCAGAACTCCCAGCTGGGGCTGGGTTCAGGCACTCTAAAACCATAAAATTTTTAAAAAATATTTTTTCTTTATTTGCTCTGGTATCACTTTTTATTGCTTGTTAAGCCATTAGATTTTATTTTGGTGGATGATGCAATCAAAATCTACTTCCTCTTGGGATTAGCTACTCAAAGGACAGTTCAAGTATCAAGTCTGCTTGGTTTAGGAAATCAAATTATAGATTTGAGAACTTCTGTGGTTCTGTAAGAAATGTGGTTCTTCGTGTATTTTAACTCTTTCTGTTATTCTGCCTCTTAGGTAATGGGACTCTTGACTAACCACGGTGGCGTGCCTCACCAGCCCCAAACTGATTATGCCCTGTCCCCTCTAACTGGGGGCCTGGAGCCCACCACCACTGTGTCAGCCAGCTGCAGCCAGAGGTTAGATCACATGAAGAGCTTAGACAGCCTGCCTACATCCCAGTCCTACTGCCCACCGACCTACAGCACCACGGGATACAGCATGGACCCCGTCACRGGCTACCAGTATGGACAGTATGGACAAAGTGAGTACTGGCACACGGGAAAAGTGGGATGGGCTACTCTACACTCAGCTATCAGAGCCTGTGCTTTGTGTCTGTAAGAAAGGGAATTCTGAGCACAGATCCTAATGGCTCACTGCTACTTCTCCCCAAAGTGTGCACTGGTGAGATAGCTGATTGTTCGAGCAGGATTTCTGCTGCATAATTATTTTCTTAAGTGATGTCAACAACATCTTGATGTTATTAATTGTTGAGACATGAAACCTGATTGCCATTAGGTAAAACATAAGGGTTGTCCAAAATGAAATAACCGCTGGCATTCCACTATTAGAAACACATGTTCTTAATGAGGTCAGCTCAAGAATCATTACAGTATATAATCCCAGATACATAGAGTTTTGTCAAACTTGTCCTAGGAATAAAAATATTAGTCCCTTTCCTTTGATATATCAGTATTAAATATGACAATGTCAACCTGTAGTTGGCATGGCCCCATGCTGTGAGGTTGTCACAGCATGACTTAAAAAGCTTCTTTTGCTTTTTTGCAGGTGCCTTTCATTATCTGAAGCCAGATATTGCATAAATGAACTGTCCACTTCAAGTTAAAGCTAGTCTTGTTTTCCGGTGTCACTCCAAGGCTTGGATATGAGGGATCTTCTCGACACACTGCAGCCTAAACTGGGGCAGTCCCACTGAGAGAAACAAGCTTGTTATGTTCTCTCCAGACATAGTTTTTAGTAGACTTTTGAAGGCTGGACAAAGCTATACAGAAGACAAAGGCCAAAAGCAATAATGAATAAATGTGACATGCTTCATTATGAGTGGGTATACAAAACAGAGCAGTATTTAACATCACAGCCTGGCAAACATTCCATTTTTCAGTTGTTGTTGAAATTAATGTTCATTGATTGGGACAAATGGAACATTTTGAGACTAAACTTAGAGCAGTTGAGCTCTGCKTACTCTGACTCATCTGACATCCAGTGCTGACTTTAGTCTAACTTTCAAACAGCTCAGTTTCTGAAGYAAGGTTGGGAGAACCTCTCACTGTACACACTGGAAATTGTCATCAAGAGGAAACATCCCCGTCCATAGGAAGCTGAATATGTGTGACAGACTCCSCAAGCAACTCATTGGTTACCTTACCACGCTTTTGTAATCACCTTGTCCCTAAATGTCACTCACAGGTTTTGCTTTACCAAGAGAGGAGGTCTTGTGTAACATGAAACCCCGATTTTACCTTTTTGTAAGTGTTTTCCCAGTGTGTTGTACCTTTCTAAACAAACACGGGAGACAAAATCCCCACCAACAATGCGACTGATTTTTCACAACTGCCTAGCAATGTGCAATACTGTGTACCTCACACAAGCTTTGGGATCATCCAAAGTCATAGATATAGAATCAGAACTATATTTTTGCAGGTACTTTTATTTTTGCAGTGCATAATTCTGACGATAAAATACAGAGGTGTTGCAGTCTGCTGGATTGCTGAAATCCAGTTTGCTAATCATGATTTAAAAGTCATCTTCAGGAAACAATACGAAGAAATTATTACGTTTACATTTTTTTTTAGTGGTGTACAGGTCATAGACACAGATGGACCTGTATTTGACACGTTTGTTTAAATTATACAGTGATATCCAATATAGAAAGTATAATTATAGGAACCAAGGTTTACAAGAAGTTTGCATTGTGACATTTTAGAATGTCAATAAATTTGTGTTTTGTGATGTTGAGAGGAAGAGGACGATGGAAGGCGGGATTATTTATTTCTCTCTTCTTGGGACAAAGAGGGAGGCAGAACACAAATACATTCCTTTTAGCATTAAGGACTATGAAGTAGTGAGTTAGACTAGGTTCAGTACAGAGGTTAGTTCACACAATGGTCTTAAGGGTGATGGAAAAATGAAATATTATCTTTGTGTTGCAGCCTCTACAACAACATGTGTTGTAAAAAAAAAAGAAAAAACCCAAACAAAAAAAATCACAAAAAAGAAAACAAAAAAACAAATGTCTTTCATGTAAAAAGTTCAGTAAATATTTACTATTTATAATGAATAAACATTATGAAGACTTGCAAAGCACTGATGATTTTGTCCTAAAATGTAGTATTGTGCTAAATACATTGATACATTTTAATCTGAATATCATGAAGAAATAAACCATGTTATCTTCGATGCAAATTGTATTCATTATATGAGTGTATTCTGCACACATCCTGGGCTGTGGGAGTATTGGGCAGCCTCTGTGCCCACGTACTGCTAATGTGCTATGAACTCTGTGTGTGTGTGTGTGTGTGTGTGATGATGAGTGTGAGATAATGCATTTTCCAGGTGTTGTTGGTACCTCTTCCCAGCCAGAGAAAACCCTTTGTTATGAATTCAGAAGAAAATGTCATAGGCCTAAAACCAGCTCAAATACGGCAACTGGGATAGCTCCAGACAATACAGGAACTTTGTAATCTATTATGGGTAGTATCTATCCTGAATTATATTTTTTTCCTCAGAAACCTCAAGAATTTTTTAACAGGCCTACACATAAACTGATTAAAACACGGGGAAGAGCCTTCAAAATGCATGGAGTAAGTTTTATTAGCACCCTAGGATTGGTGAACATTTTAATTTCCTCATTATTTTGCATGGTATGTAAYRRCTTGAATTTATTTCAGATTTTTTTTCCATGTGCATTTTATTTTTATTTTTGTCTTTTAAATGTAGCACAYTTCCACTGGAAAAGGAATGAATGCATTTCTTGAAAAATGCTGAAAAATGGGGAAAGGAAATTTTTTTTTCCCTTTCCAGTTTCCGTTTCTCTGATACACTTTTTAACTTCTGTGAGCCTTATAACTCTCTTATGAACACCCATTTCCTGCTCCAAACTGCTAATTTTTCTGATTTTTCTCAATGTTGCTTCCAAGGACTTGGCCCTTGGTAATTGTCTCATGGGCTTGCTGCAGAGACCGAGTAAACCTCTGTTCCCCACTTGCAATCCCTTTGCTGTAAACAACTGGATAGAATCCTGCTTGCTGACAGTTTGGGATGGGGTGATGAATGCTCCTTCCCAGGAGGAGTGCACCCTTGTCACAGGGAGATTGAAAATGCCACCTTCCTTTTCTGTTCCAGCAGCTGTGGGGTGGGGCAGAGCTGTGATTCCTCCCAATCCCTTCAATCCCACTGAGGTGCTTTACCAACCTCACGTGAGAAAAAGGTCATTTTGGCTGCTCCATCCTCTTTTCAAGGGTCTCTAAGCACTTTGTGTTAGAGCAGAGCAGGAAACACTGGAAACAAGACAGTAGAAAAGGCAGGTGTCCCTACCCATAGCAGAGGAGTTGGAACTGGGTTATATTTAAGGTCYCTTCYCACCYAAACCTTYCTATGATYCCATGAAAATCACCCAGTCTTCTCACAGACAAGCCATGCGAGCAGGAATTGGGATGAGCTCTTGTCAGGGGAAGGGAGGAGCCTGGGGCACAGGGACTAAGCATTTTCTTGGGTTATCGTGTGCTGTAGAAATCTTTGACAGAGCTATGAGGATAGCTCGGGATACTGYTGATCCCTTCTTGTTATCACTGTCAAGACTGAAGAGGTTCTTGGGAACCACATGTGTTCCTGGAATACGAGTCCTGAACACTCAGAAAGTCAAAGGGGAATGAGCCTGCCATGGATATTGCATTTGACAGAAAAGCCTTACAATAGCTGGGAAGAATGTACTCACAGCATAGRAGTCCAAACCCCCTCACTAATGAGTGCAGAAAGGGCAGATCTCTGAGTCCCTCCTCTTATTTTCCTTTTKTGTGTGTGTGTGAGTGTGCATATTTTACAAGATGGAAATAACCACAGCTGCTTTACCAACTCTCTGTCATCTCATTAGAATTGGTAACTTTTGAGAGACAGGTTTTCACGAAAAAATATTTTTTCCCTTGTGGCGTGACTATGATTTTTAATTTATTATTTTCTTTTAAGTCTTCCTTTATCTAGAAATAACCTCTACTCCCATCACAATACCATTTTGCCATATACTCACTTTAGTAAGTACTGCTATTCCCTTATCTGRGCATTAATCAATGAGCTGGGAAAATAACAATTTTTAATGACACCTATTATCCTTTTCTTTGCTCTAGATATTACAGTGGTTCTCATTTGAATACAAACTAAAAATAAACATTTTSCTCCATTATTCACACAGGGTTTTCTACTCAATATTGCTCAAAAGTCTCTAYCCAAGTAACAACTGGTGTTGAAGTGTATCTTTCTGAGCTGTTTTGAAAGGCAGAAAATGCCTATCTGAATCTACAAATCTTCACTGAAAATAGCTGGTTGTCAAACAGATTCTGTGTCCTCAGAAATCARTTTCTGCACATATGTGATATTAGACTTAGGTTTTTAACCCTAGGTAAGGTCTGTGCAAATTCAAATACAAAAAATCTGGCCACAGGTCTGTAACATATATCTCCAAATATAATAAAAAATACAAAGTTRCTTAGCTTTGGAATTCCAAACCCCATTCCAAGTTAACACATGCAACTAATATTTTTTTTTGTAGCAAGGATGTCTTTGCATTTTCCCAGAAGTATGGAAGACTACATGCAAATTATTTGTTATGTCTAAATTTTGTGGTATATTCTCATACATATAAGAAATGTATTCTCTCTGGTCACTGCTGATGTGTAAAGCATACATATTTCTGTGTTGGTAACCATGAACATTTTCATTTGCTCTTTAAGGCTTCTGGCCTTAAAGTCAATAAAGTGAATTACTAGAAGGTACCTTTTAATGAAATAAGCAGAAATTAACTTAAGGCAATATCAGTGAGACCATCAGAAACCTGGAGCAGCTTGAATTTATAAACTTCTTTGTATTGTTCACTTCAATATTCTGCTTAATTGCAATAAAACCTGAACCTTGATTAGAATATCCCATTTTTAATTTATTTTGGCTTTTCCAATGTCATCTGGATATTGCCTAGAGCAACTACAGAGCCCTAGGGTTATTTATAGAATCACACAAGTTGATTYGAATCTGTTCAAGATATTTGTCTATTGTAAAATAATAAAACTTGCAGTCTACTTCTGTGGTCATTGCAGGTACGAGGCCAATTGATTTCAGATTTTCACTCCCTGTTCTTTCCCAGCAATTCTGGGAAGTTCAGCACAGGCTGGGAAATTCTCATGGGTCTCAGGGAGCAAAGTGCTACAGTTAGAGGTTTTTCAGGTTCCAAACCTTACAGGTATTTATTGYACAAGCAGGTTGCAAAATCAGGATGTGTCCATAGTGCTGGTGCTTGGCTCTSTTTTGCCACCACAGCTCCCACCAGCAGCACTTTGTGGTGTCCAAAYTCAGTTTAAATCTTTGCTTGGTGCATTTATATCACCTCAGAACCACTGACAGAGTAACCCAGTGGCTGCAGACAGCTCGGGCACTGCAGTGTTTTGACATGCACTGTTTGCTATTCAGCCACTCAGGCAATGTCATGAAAAATCATAATAAAACTAGGAAGACACATCACCTTTGACCTTTGCTGAATAATTTAATAARGCCAGCTCAATACACAAATATGAAAGAGCAGTTGCTGTAAGAGCGGAACTGTTGCTTCCTTGTCTGAGAATTGGAAACAGTTCAGAAGCTTTATTAACCATTCGGTGTCTTCATCTTCAGCAGGGTCTGTCCCTTAGGCCATAACCAAATGTTAAGCTGCTTGTTTCTCCCTGCACTCCCCTCCTTCCAGTACTCACACGAGGATCTTCGCTTATGCTGCACACAATTATGGACTCAGTCCTTCTCATGTTTCTCTACAATCATCCATGTTTTTTTCTCACAAACTCAGTTTTATTTACACAAACATTTTTTTCTCCCCATAGATATGCATTTATTTGTAATGACCTCAAGTGTAGATATTCATAAAAATGAAGCTTTTAGAAGGTACCTGTTACAGGTGCTCTACACATTTAACCCATGATATTTTATGATTCACAAATTCAGGGATGAAAACAATTTCTTTGTAGTTATTGTTTTGTGAGTGTCCCTGTRGTCAGTACTAGGATAATTCACTAATGGCACAAATCTCCCAAGGTTTTTGAAATGCTATTTTGGCCATGTTTATCCTGGGGAAGGGTCTGTTKGGGCTGGGGGTGGTGTGGCTTGCAGAGAGCAGCTGATTCTGAGCCATGAAGCCTCACAGGGTCTGTCCTCTCTGTGGAGTTCATGGTGCAGCGTTTGACCGAGCCCTTTCCCCACCGTCCCCATCTGAAATCTGCAGGTGCTGGGAAACACTCAGTGTCACTTGATTTCCCTCAATGCCATGGCTTCTCCTCCTTGTCTCCCTTTCCCCTGTGGCTCTCCAACACCCCTGAATGCCACCACTCCACAGGTGCCCACCAAACTCACCTTTTATCCCAGATCCCCATCAGCTCAGGGGAGTTTCCCTCTCCCCTGCTCTCCCCAGGGACTCCAACCCTGCACCAAGAGAGCACTCCCACATTGGCACATCCATCACTGCTTCACTGCTGCTGAAACCMGGGGGAAATGGCTGCCTGACTGGAAAAGAGGATAATGAATGTGTGTTAACAGCTAAGGGAGAGTTCAGCTTTTCCCTCAGAGCCCAGAAGGGTTTCTGAGTGTGGTACAGCGTGGCAGGCATGGGGTGGGGATGATGGGGGCCWTGGGGGCCACTTGGGGAGCAGCCAAAACATGGCCCTCACCAGCTGGGGGGACACAGCCATGAGGAGAGCACAGARCCACTGCCAGGAGCAGCTTCTGCCCTGCTGGGACTGGGGAATGTCACTGGGACAGTGCCCGACCGGGGCTGTGGTGACGGGACGGGGCTCTGTGGTGTGCAAGCCATCTGGTGTCCCTGGTGCCAGGCTGTCCCGATGCCATGTGCAGCAGAAACAGCACAGCTTTCCCCGGGGCTGGGTGGAGAGACAGCAGGACCGTGCTGGGGATCCTCTGAGAAACYCCAGGGATTTTTTCTGCTCAGGGTAAAGCCCAATAGAGTTTTCCACATGGGCGCTGCTGTCCTGGGGAAAGAGCACGGTGGGTGGGAGGGAAGATGCTGCTGTGCCCCTGAGTACCCCCAAAAGGGCATTTTGCTCGAGTGTGTGGGGTCAGCGAGGTGTGGCTGAGGGGAGCAGCCACGGCAGAGGTGTTCCCAGACATGGCAGAGGTGCTGCCTTTGGGCAGAGCTCAGTCCATCCCTTTGGAATGGCAGAGCTCAGTCTGCCCTTTGGGAATGGCAGAGGGAATGGCAGAGCTCAGTCTGTCCTTTGGGAATACCAGAGCTCAGTCCATCCTTTGGGAATGGCAGAGCTCAGTCTGTCCCTTGGGAATGGCAGAGGGAATGGCAGAGCTCAGTCTGTCCTTGGGAATGGCAGAGCTCAGTCTGTCCTTTGGGAATGGCTGTTAACACCTCTCCATTTCCTGCTCCATCCCCATTTCTGGAGCTGGCTCCTGGATCACAGAGGATTCTGCAAATTTCAATCCCAGTCCCTTTGCAGGTGCCGCCGGGCCATGGCAGGGTTATCCCCAGGGGATCCAGTGTGAGCAGCAATGGGGTGTGGTGGGAATAGGATCTCCTGGGGATTTGCTCTGTGACTGCACGTCCAGGGCAGCCAGCTCCTGTGAGCCCTCTCCTCAGCCTGGCATTGATTTCAGAGCATTTTTCTGACCCACTCAGGATCCAGACTGTGCCTGYCAGAGCTGAGGCAGGGATGCAGCCTCGGGAGGGACATCCCTGCCAGTCCGGCAGTGTCCAGGCTGTCCTGGGCAGGTGCTGACCCCAGGACAGGGACACGGTGCTCACTGAGAGCCAAGCACAGCAAAACTGCCCTGAGGCTCGGTAAGGATGGCTGGTGTGACTAAAATTACCTAGTCCATTCTGCTAAAGAATTTCTGGGGTTCACACATGCTTGTGGCAGAAGTCCTTGCCTGCCTTCTTCTGTAATCCTTGTTCATAAGGGGCTGCATAAATGCCATATATTGAAAGGATCTGGAAGGAGGCAGTTTCTCCACCGCCTATCTAAAGAAAAATATAATCTCTACTAGAGTGGATAGTATCACAAGCTCTCTTCCCAAAAGGAAACCTGGAGTAGTTAATTTTTTTACTGCTAAAGATTAAAAAAATACTCCTAAAAAGAATACACAGCATAGATAAGGAGGTCAACCTTATGCCCATGTGCACCCACTTTCCTTTGATTTTTAGTGGAAATTTCAGGCATGGGAGGACCCAGAGATAGCAGAGATGAGTGAACAAGGAAATTTTGATCTGTGAAACTACAGTTCTGTTACTTCTATTCTGATTCTGCTCAAGTTCATCAGGAAAGATTAACTTTGGCAGCTTGTTCAGTGACTAAATCTTGATATTTTTGTGGCTTAATTCATAACATAACTGTAAGCTATTGCCCTGTGTTTATATTTCCCATCCATTTCTCACATTTCCAAAGCATACTGATATGTGATCCTGGCAATTTAGCTACCATAATTGGCATTTTTCTAGGGCCAAAAGGAAACAAATTCCTTATCCTCCATACTTCTTTAATTTCTGAAAAACAACAAGTAACATGGTTAATCCTCTTTTTTGATCTTTTCCCCCCCTTTGAGTTTTTCTTATGGTCTTTTCCTTTTAATCTTTTACTTTCTTTTTAATCTTCACTCATTGTCCCCCTGCATTTGAAGAATTTCATGTACTCACATCTCTAAAAAGAATTGGACCACTTTATGGAAATAGCTCTTTAGGATCTTGTTCAAAGCACCATTATGTACTTTTAACTGTTTGGGGGAGGGTGAAAAAAAAAAAAAAAAAAAAAAAAGGAGAGAAAGAGCAGCTTTAAAAGCAGTGTTTGTTTGTGTAACCTAGCAGAACACGAGATGCAGGAGCAGTACCCAGGAACACCCTCAGTTAAAACAGAGCCAGGTTAAAACTGGAGATGAGCAGGAGGGTGAAGGAGCATCTGCCTTTGATGGGGATGGGATCACATCTCCTGCCTGCTGGTGCAGGTGTGTTTGGGCAAGGGAATTTCAGGAGGGCAGCCCAGGGGAGCTCTGGGGATCCTTAGGGAGCAGCTCCTCCTGAGCAGCAGGGAAGGAGCTGGGCAGTGGGGCTGCAAAGCCCTTAAACCTTCCCTGCAGAGGGAAGAGGCTGTTCTGACCCCAAATAAGCATTCCTTTGCACATCAGCCTTCCCCAGGGGGTGTGGAGATAGCTCTGTGAGCAATCACATGGAAACTGGTGAAATTGGTTCCAGTTTTGCTAAGGATGGTGACTTTGGGGTGTYACAGCATGTTTGGAAGGGAATGTGTCGCATTGAGCTCACTGGACCAGGATTCTGGGTTTGTGAGATCCTTGTGGGATGAAGCACACCTACTGACAAGCATGGCCCAGTGTGACCACAGTGATTTATCTTCCAGGCTCAGGCTGATGTGGCTCTGACTGTCAAAATGGTGGAGAAAAAAATTTTTGTGTGCCTTTTGTTGAGAAACCGCTTAGATTTGTGATGATGGCAGTACTGCATAGCTAACATGAGTTTAAATCTTAATTCTAGGAAATAATGAGTGTGTATCCAAGAACCAAGGGGGCTGAAGCAATGTTTTAAGAGGCAAGGTGAAGTCCAGCATTCCTTATTCACTGTATAGCCAAAGCTGTCACTGAGAATTCACTGGTGTGATTTTTCTCACTCAGTTCTTGACTCAGTTTTTGTGTCCTACCCCTCAAACCCCGCTTTAATTTTTTTWAAAATTGTTTTGCCAGTCCCCAAAAGCCCCAGAAACTTGGCCTACAGAGGTCATGTGTTTCTCAAGCAGGCAAGAAATTTACAGGGATTAGCATGTGTCCGACTTAATTTATGCAGAATTGCAGGCTTCTTTTACTGAAGCAAATTCTTTACAAAACAAACAAACCGTAAGAGTTTACAGAGCTCTGGAAAAGTTGCAAAACCTAAATGAAAATCCTTTTCCAGTTGCATGAATATAAATTGGGCATAGTTCCCCTGAAGATTTTGTACTAGTTTAATGCATGTATTTTATTTGTACTTGAACTGCTGATAAAACTTTTCTTCTGTCGCCTCAAAACAAGATTAGGTCCCCCAAATTTCCTCTTCTTTACCCACAAGAATAGGTGAATTGAACCTCTCTCATAACTTGGCCCCAACTTAGAACAGGATTTGGCATTGCTCTTTATTTAAATTTAAAATATTTTTTTCTTCCTTTTTTTTTCTTTTCTTTAAAGGCTGATTTAAAAACAAATAGTTAAAATGTGGAGCTGAGCATTTCTTCTAGGAGTTCCATATTCTAAATGTACTTATACCATAGTCTGCTGCTCATATAAAATTACAGACCTCACTTTCATCTTTCTTTTTACAAGAAACCCTTAATGACAAATGCAGGCTGTTTAGTGATACCGATATACTGCAATCTTAGCATGTGAATTAGTCATCATACAATCAGTTCAGGGGGTCAGGCCTAAAGAAACAGTGCAGAGTTGGCAAACTGCTAGTGGGGTGATGTGCTCTCCACTTCAAAGTCATGGTGCTTATTCCCCAGAATTCAGATCACAGAAAGAAACAGCTGGTATTGTCGTTTGTGGCAGTAAGGACCTTTTTTTTCTGTAGTGAGATAAGGTTTCACTACTTTGTAAAACAACAATTTACTTTAGAGTGACCCAGCCTGTAAAACACAATAGGAAGCAGGAATCCACGGAGCACTGCTCTGCTATTATCATGCAAGTAGACATGACCTGTGACAAACTGCACTGGAGAAGACTTAACCTCCTTGCTCCTTGTCTGAAAATATTCAGTGTAGTCCACTTGTCAGTGGCAGTCAAAGGGTTCATATTCCAGAATGACTTTATAAGCAGTTCTTTTCTGTTTGGAAATTGCTCTCTTGCCTATTTCCAGTGTGGCACGAATTTTTGGCAGCACACAGCTCCGGACTACCAGTCCTAATTCTTAATGCAGACACGTTAAAAATTTCAACTTTCTGCCTAGGCTCCAAGACTGTCAAATTTGGTTTCAAATTTAAGTTTTCATATTCAACTTGTAGATAGCAGCTAAATGAAACACCGAATAGGTTTTCCTTCTTCCCCTAAACCCCCATCACATCACACTGAAGCTTTTAAAGTCATTTCACCTAGTAACCTGAGCAGATTTGTTGCCCAAATATTGTGGGGCTAGGGGAATAAAAAAATGAAATCACACGTTTTAAAGTGCYTGGCAGATGTGTGTCTCTGGCAGGGGTTCGTTATTGTTCTATTATTGTTCTTATTATTAGACTTCATGGAGAAGGCAGGCTTATCAGCCAAATGCCTCATTATCAAATGACTGAGACCCAATAAGTGCTTAACAGCATTCCTTACCAAAAGAGGAAATGGTTCCAGGCCAGACCAGCTCTGCCAGAGCTGGTGGACAGAGTCCCACTGCAATGAAGCATCTCTTGGGGCCCCGATGCTCKCTCCCCTCCATGTCCTGACATGCTGTTCCATCCCCCAAAATGAACCAAACAGCTTTAGCTTCTCTCATCTCGCAATGTGTTCTGCAACTTCTGGAAAGGAACCTGGACACAGGGAAAAATGCWACAGAACAAAAAGAGCCACAATACAAACCATATGACAACGCCTATTTCTTCATCCTCTTTGTCATGTTGTTTTACTCTTTCCTGGCRTTAACTGTCTTTTTTGGTTATGTACGCTCGAAGAAAGCGGTTTCAAAGCAAGATCCTTACCAGGAGTTCATCGAGGACAGGAATCGCAGTAAGAAGTGGAACATGACCCGGCCAGCGGTGGTGAAATTTGACTTTGAAGAAGAAAGTATTCTTTGAACTCCTTAAACCAAAATACTCTGCAAAAYGCACCGGACTGTCTCCACTGTCAAGATCTCAAGTGAAGATCTGCACATTTATCTTGTTCGACTCTTGCCCTCGCCATAAATCAGAGTATTGCTTAAAATAGGTAAAGGAAAAAGAGGTTTATTTCTTTGGTTTTCTCGTAATCCATTTGTTGATGGAATGTATATTTTCTAAATTTTGGAGAAATCTTATAGACTTAAAAATGAGAGGGAAAAGTGAACTTTTTTTGCTTTTGCTTCGAGTTTGGTGCAGCAAGAATGGGAATCCATCCTACACTGAGACCTGAATTTAAGACAAAGGACTGGTTTGTGTGTGCACCTACCCACTCCAGAGGAATGCTCTTGCTTCTGCATCCTTCAGACCTGGGAACTGGAGAGTAGTGTCCCCAGGAAGTGCCTCCCTGGAACTGCAGAATGCGTTTTGCCTAGACCAGCAAATACTATTTAACATGTAAATACAGAAAAGCTCCTCTTGCATTCCCTCCCCTCAAAAATTAATTTCATATGCTATGGCAAAAGATTGAGAAAAACATCTGCAAAATGTAATTAAAATGCATCCAGTGGAAAAACAGGTTGTGTACYCAGTGAGTTTAGAGTCCTTGCCTTGTCCATGTTTTGTGTGTATTTATTTTTCACCAGCTTTTAATTGAAGTGTACGTTTCATTTATGAATGGTAACTACAGCTGATCACAAACCTAGCAGGGGAAGGGCTTCTCTGTGTCTGCAGTAAATATTTGCTAAAATATTGCACAAGCTTTGTTCAGAGYTGTAGTGAGCACATTAGACTGCCATCTGATTTATTAATTTTTCTCCTGCTTAGTGAGTATTGAAAAAAAAAAAAGAATTCTGACATAGAATGTATTATTGTGTTTAATGTGAAAGAATAGTGCTTAAGTGCTTAGTGAATATCCTGAATGAGCTGTGCCACCCTGCTCTGTGATAGCACACGTGTTCATCTTGTGAGCCCTTAGCTTGCTGTGGCCAGGGTCTCCCATTAATGGTCTCTACTCGTATCTGCTGTGTAGCTGCTTGGATACATTACACGTGGAGCTGCATTACAGAACCCGTGCTGCTCGCAGGGCTCTCTCCCCCAGCACAGTAATCATTTTCAGGTGGGAGGTAGGCTCTGATTTTTCCTTAGTATGCATGCAAAGCCAAAGTGGGGCAAATAAATTTCCACGTATTTATTTGCATCTTCTGTAAGTGGAATTATAAAGTTAAGGATTTGGTTTTTCTAAAGTGTGTAGTGTTTGTGATTATGCATGGACCGTTTTAGGGGTGTGCAGATTTTTAATTTCTGTCAATATTCAGAAAAGGATGTTAYGTTTGATGTTTGAATGATTCAGAAAAGGATGTTATGTTTGATRTTATGAATGATCAGACGCTGTTCCTGTTTCCTGGTGGGATGTGTTAAACATTCCTGGTGTGTGTGTAAGCAGGGAGGTTGGTCCTGTGCAGAAACCCTTCTCATAAAACTGAAGTTTGCTTCCCACTTACCAGCATGGACATTTGAAGAAGGAGGTGTTGACTCTGCTCAGAGTGCTCTGTCTCTGTGCCAAAGGGAGATAATGACAATAAAGTGGTGCTTTCTCAGTTGTTCGTGCTCAGCCTCAAGGATTTGTTGGTCAGGCAGGGTCCATCAGAGGCAGAGGCCACTCCTGCAGTCTGAGTGTGGGGGTGGGATGTGCAGAACGCTGATGTGGAAGGGTGTGAGCACAGGCATTGCAGCAGCCCAGAAAATGTTCACAGATGTACTTTTGCTCGATCCATCCAACTCCAATTTAAATGGTTTTGACTATAGTAASGAGAGCAGAGTTGCAGCTCTCGCACAAATCAGTGTTTCGTCTATGTGAAGCGTGTTCTGGCTGCTTTATCTGCTGAGTTTGGAGTGGAAAAATGAAAGTTCCAGTTATCTGTGCTCACATCATGCTCCTGACTTTGGACTGTGTGAAACTGAAATCACCCTGAGCTGAGTGGCTTGTGAGGGCTTGGAGAAATGGGGAGACTGACTCTTTCAAACACAGAGTTCTGTCTCTTTGTGCTCTGAAAACCTGTGTAAATGTGGATCTGTTCTCCTGACAGATCTTTTATTCTTTATTATCTTGTACACTATGTCATCTTAAAAATTAAAGATAATTTTTTGAAACTTTATTCAAGC
This sequence comes from Malurus melanocephalus, assembly GCF_030028575.1. NCBI lineage: Eukaryota > Metazoa > Chordata > Aves > Passeriformes > Maluridae > Malurus > Malurus melanocephalus. The sequence goes on along the minus strand of NW_026623364.1, from coordinate 1,792,953 downwards.
CCATGTCCTTTATTCCTGTAAGCAGTTTCTGTTTTTGTCTTACCAAGCAATTATCAGATCAGCCAAAATCCCTTAAACATTCTTCAGCAATRTGCTGCCTTTTTCTGGTGTTTGGGCTTTTTGGAAACATTCACAACTCACTTCAGACCGCAAGTTCTTTAAACAGTTTTACACAGTGAGTGCCTCTGAGTGTGTGTGCCAACCAGATGAGGCTTTTTCCTGTTCTATCTTTGTGCAACAGGAAAAATGTCTTTTTGTCAATGTTAGCCACAGGACATGCTGGTGGCATTATTGCCTTTTTTCCCCTGTGTGTCAAAGCCTGTTCATCCCTGCCCAGGAGGATTTTGAGTAAATGAAGAGAGGACACTTCCACACAGCAGCTCCACAGACAGATCCTCTGCCAGGACAGCGTTTCTGAGCCTTCAATGCAGCCAGGCTCCTCTGCCCCTCCTGACTATCCAGTGAAGGAGCTGGAATTGCAGAAATTTTCGGTTTGCAAGTGAGCAGCCTTGGGAGCTGAATGCTGGCTTTGCAGGACAAGCAAGAGCCTTCTCTGACATTGTGGTTTGCAGAGAGAAGGAGGATAAAAGGTACATGTCCTTCTCTCAGCAGCAGGAAACATGACAAGGTACTGGAATTTTGGTGCCTCCATAGAGTGATGTGCTGGCTGCCTGCCCTGAAAACAGAAGGTGCTGAGGATATGAGGATGGGGATATCTGACACACAAACCATGATGTGTAATTTCTGAGACAGTTAATCCTCTGCCTATCATGTGAGAATCATTCACCTGATTCTGTCTYCTGTGTGTGAACTCAGTGTCTGTGCAGCACTTCCAGAGCCCACAGAGCCTCTGATGTGTGACCCTGTCAGCCCCCTTACAGCCACCTCTGATTTTCTGTGTGTGGGGTGTGAAACAGGGACAGGAGAGCCAAAAGAGCTCCATGCATGGTGAGCCCTGGGCTGTGAAGTATGATTTACACCTCTGAGATAACCAGACTGCTCCAGGCTAAGCACTGGAGAAGGAACGGGGTGGGGGAAAGGAGGGCAGCACAAAGCACAGYAATGAGGACTGGGCCCTGGAGAGGAGATGGAGAGGCTGATGGTGGCAGCAAGACTCTGTCCTACATGATAACAAGTGCCTTGAACTTTAAAAGTTTTAGCTTTGCAAAAAGAGATGGGTTTATCAATTGTCTTTGGATTGTATTTCTCTTTTTCTCTCTCTGCTTGCTCTGAGTTAACATCACTCATCTGCTGATCTCACTAAGAAGCTCCTTGTCCCTTCTTCCTTGMTAGTAAGAAACATCCTAAAACCAATTAAATGATGAGTCTTGCTTTAGTTCCCCTGCTTTTCTTGCYATTCACTGTGGCCCTCTGTAACACATTGCAGCTGATGTGTGTGGGTTGTTTTTGGGGAAGCGTCCACTTTGAATTTAGTTTGAGCATTTCGAGATACTCCACGAAAGGCTTCACTGAAATGCAGGCATGTTGCAGTTTCCACTCAGCCTTTGTGAATTAATACTGCAGCGCTCTCAGACTGCTTTGCAAGAAGGTCTACTTCTGAATAAACTCCTGCTGAGAAATATTAAGTTCTTCTCTAATTTTATTTGCTTATAAATAAAGAAATTTATACCCATGTGGCACATGTGTTTTGGTGTATTAGRGTTTGTCTTCCTCTGAATGCCAAAAGTATGACAAACAAGCAGGATCAGCTGGAATGGCAGATATTCTGTGCTGGTGTAAATATGGATTTGGCTGTGTAAAATGTGGTGTTTTCTGGTATGTGAGTTACATCTAGATCTGAATCTTAAGTTATGGGACCATTTTGACTGGTCACAGCTCTGAGCTCTACRAATGAAGCTCTCTGCATTCATGGGGTGCCTAAAATACATACTGGGGGGACCAAGTGCTCCTGTAGGCAGCTGCAGACATTGAGCATTATTTTGCTGTAGTCATCAATGCGTGGAAAACTTCATAGCAGTGACTGCTGTTGTATTCCAGAAAAAACTAAATATGCCTGAATTAAAGCAAGCTTGGGGCTGTCCATGTCTCTACTTGGTTTAGTTAGCATGTCAGGTGCTGGAAACTTCTGTCACTATACCTGTGACTTACCTGTATGCACAGAAAAAAAAAAGCCTGATATTTAGTTAGGAAATCCTTTTCTCATCAGAGGAACACACAAAATAGCTTTATGGAATTGTTCAGGCAGCCCCTGGACTGCAGCCTGCCATCAGCCATGTGTACGGGTGCAGTGGGACTTGGAGAGCACATGCTCAAAATTAAACACATGCTGCCATGTTTTCCTGAGCAAGCCTTCTTCCTGAGCATAGAAACTCAATAAGAGCAATCTGTACTGCAAACTTAAGCAGCTGAAATTGGCTACTTTTATTTTTTTTTTTTTTGTTTTTTGTTTTTTGTTTTTTGTGGGCTGTGTAATAGCAAATCCTTTGCCATGTAAGTAAGCTTAGTGAATTAACAGAGCTCATACTTCTGGGAATAAGTGAATTCTGGGGGCTTGTTTTGAATCAAATGAATGTGAACCCTGCAAAGACTTTTCCCCTCCATAATAGAATGACACAGTTGGAGATCTTCCAGCTTTTTTGACTATTCTAAAAAAAAAAAATTGGAAGGCACAGTAAGCCTTGATTGACAACTTCTTGCAGTATAACTGCACACTACCTTCAAATTGTTTTTTAAATTCTTTGCAACAGAGCCTTCTTTTCAGCYTGGGAATGCTATGTGACCCAGCACATGAAACTGCATTAAATATAAATGACCTTTGGCAGTGCCCCCTCCCTGCCATATATTTGCTTTCATCCCCCAAGACAAAGGACGACCAAAGGGGCCATAAAATTAACACAAAGATAAAAGATTCTGACAATTGAGGTTACATGGCTAGGTATCCTTGTGTGTATAAGAAAATACTCGATGTGTGTTCAATAAGCCAAAAGGAAATTGTGCTTTCTTCTGGCTCATTTAGGARTCTGTGGGCAGGCCAGGATGTTTGCTGGGGGAGCTGTCCCTATTTTCTGCCCTGCCAAAGCACCCCATTGCCTGCTGGTGGTGTAAYTCCTACCTCCTGGGTCTGAAGAGGAGTAAAATTGGGTGCAGGTTTTTTGGCACAAGTGTCAAAAGTTTATAGTGATGACTTTGCCCTGAGTCACTGAGGTGTCCCAGTGTGCTACAGAGTCACACCTGTGCTGAATTCATGGTGTGGCTGCCCAGGCTCACCACGAGGTGATTGGACACTGAGAGTTTACAGACACAAATGTGTGATTTGGAAAAGGCATCATGAGAGGGGTGATGTGCTGCTGAAAYAGAACCTGGTCTCCCAATGCTATGGAAAAACTGTGAGTAGTGTGGTACACGGTGACCTTGATGAAACAATGAGTTCCAGAGTAATTTTTTTAGGGGAAGGGGAAAAGTAAATGTCTGACATATTGCTAAGACTCAAGGGGTTTTTATTKTCCCCTTTAAATAAAATAGCTTTAAGTAAAGATGCATCAGTTTTATTTTCAGCAGAGCATTCTTACTGAAGAAGCCTTTGAAACTTTCTGATGCACAGAATCGTCAGATAATCACATAAATGGCTTGGTCATGCAGTGTCATGTGGTTTTACTTATACAGGCAGAAGTTCTGTYGAAACATTTTCTGTCTCTTCTTTCTTCTATCTCCGTGGTATTTGCTGATTCATCCAAAGTGCTGTGTGTTGAGGGAAGGAGTTAATTGCAGTGGAGTGGCTCTGTCAGAGCCTCCCTGGGCTCTCTCATGTTCTCTTATCAGCACTGATCCTGATTCGAGGAGAGGGAGCATAATCTGCCCTCAGCAAGGAGCACTATCAGCCTGCCAGGGCTCCTGGCTTCCAGAGGAGCTCTCCATAAAATGACAATTCTCCTTTTGTGGCCATTTGAAGAAAACTCCCCTGCTGAACGGTGAAGTTTGGTTCTTGGAGCTGTAAGGAAATAGGAGCTGTTTTGCCCCTAATTGTCCTAAGTTGCTCAAGTATTGATTTTTGTTTGTTTGTTCTGCTTGTTTTTAGGAAAGGAGGGGGAAAAGGAAAGAGTATTTTTCTAGCTTTCAACTGTCTGCTTTGATCTTGCATCCTTCTGTGCGTGCTTTGGATTCATTGCTGCAAGATCAGGATGTGGAGGGTATTAACCAGCTTTTTTCTCTAGTTTTACGTTGGTGYCAGCTCAGATGCACAGCTCATCTGAGAAGGATTAAAATCATTTAAATATGGCAGAGGGAGATCACTCATAGAAAACAACTTTAGGTTCTGAGCAGAGYGAGCTGGTGAGGGGCAARGCTGCATCTCCCACCTGSTCTTCTTCCTCRGTGACSCCATAGGATCARCACACTAAATCSAAAYTCACATCTCTAGGTGGGGCCAAACCTAAATATATCCCTCCTGATAGACAGGTAAAACTTTCTTTTTCGTAAGTATTTATATCAACATTTTACAAATGACTTGCATTAGAAATAATTCTTTAAAAATTATCTGTATCCTGCTTCACTTGACATGCTTTTAGCTGCTTTATACACAGATATTCTACAACTACATAGAGAGGTGTAAATAAATGAATTTAATAAAAAAGACAAACAAGCAGCTCTTCATTAAAAGAATCTCAGGGAATACAAGTTTTCCAGCTGTTCATTCTTGAAATGGACTGCAGTCAAGATGAATTGACTGCAAGTCAACCTTCAGAATTTCTGGTGGAATGGACAGCACAACCTGAGGAGAGGGTTATCTCTGTCTTATTCTCTTATTCTGCATTTAACAGAAATCTTGATTTCTTTTGGTACATTTTTCTGAAGTGCTTGGTACTTTTCAGAGGGACAATAAGCAGGATTATGTGTACCAGACAGCATGAGGGTTTCAAACCCAGAACATTTGTCATTTCAGCTAATGGAGTGTGACTGAGGGAGGAATTTGATCTGTGAGTTTTAGTTTTGTATCTGTCAGCTCTGTTGATGACCATTAGTTTTGCATCAGCACAGACCAAAAATGCCATCCTTTATAAATACCTACTGGATGAGATAGTAAAAAAAAAAAAAAAAAATTTAGAGGTACATGTCCATTATCAGTTTAGTTGGGATCTCCCTCTTGCACAGACTCACATCTATGGGAAGTCAGTCTYCTTTTCCTCAAGTCAACTTTACATCCTCAATTCACACCAGCTGAGGATGTGTCCAGTGATGCTCATGGGCACYTGTAAGAATTTTCCTTCTCTTCCATTGAGTTTATTTATTTTGTACATACTCTAAACAGTATGGGGGCTTTGTGGAAAGAAAAGGAAAACACTGGATATTGTGTTTAATTATATTTTTCCATAAATTTATTATGGATTTACTTATATTTTTTCCATAATTTCCCACAAAATCAATTAATTTACATATTTTTAATGTGAATCTCAGCTATTCCTTCTTTCCTTCATCCCTAATTTGTTTTTCAGTCAGATAATAGGACACCTGTCAGCCAACTGTGAGCTGAGTTTCTATAATTTACAGAAAGACTGGTCATAAARTGCTTAGAGCTCTGGGGACTTTGGTACCACCCAGTGCAGAACAGATTAATTTCACGGTGTTTTTCTGCATTTGCACAAATTAAAAATATGAGGATCTGTACTTTGTTTGTTTGAACCCCTTGAATTAAATTTCTTCAATTAGTTTTGTGCTTGGGTTTGGACACTCAGCATTTTCAAAAGCCTCCAGATTCCAAGTTCAATGCCTGTTGGAAGTGCAGACTCCTTTCTCTGCCTGTATCCTGTTAGTTTCTGATGCACAAGGATTCCTTTCTGTAACTTCTGCTCATCACCAGTTTTCTCCACCTGGACCTATTCCTTGTTTGCATGTTTCAGACCTAACATTCCTAAATTACATTTATTGCAGGATGAAATGCAAATCTCAGGGACTTTAAATCTGTGTTCACTCCTACCTCAAGTGRTGCTGGTGCTTCATGTTGGAATTGCTGCTTGAAGACACAGAACTGTGGCTCCAGGAACCTCTCATGGCTCTTTTGGGGGAAACTGTGCTTTGATTAACAATTCTCAGAGATTCAGTGAACTATTATCATTCAACCATGTTAAAATGTAGCCAAACTATCCAGTTCTTTGAGGATTTTTAATTTTTTTTCCTTTTCTTTCCTTCCTTGTAGTGAGAGTGGATAAGAATGCTCTCCCCCTTCACCCTTGTTAGAACTTTGCCATGAAAACAATACCTTTCAAACCTGCTGAAAAATGGAAAACTCACAAATGGAAAATTTTGGTCTGGAAAGAATTGCTGTAACAATAGTTTGGTGACTCAAAACTTACTGAATCACATCTCCCTCTAGGGTTTAGATGTCCCTGGATGGGGTCAGGCTGCCGATTCATGACTCTGCCTGTTTTGCTGTTTATAAAATGTTTCCTTGCAGTTCCCATGATGTTTATTCATGCAGGAAACTGTTCTGAGTTAAAGCATCTCTTCWTTGGAAAAGGAATTAAYCTGATCACAGGAATTAACCTGATTWTCATCTTGATGACTGTACTACAGCTTTTGGCCTTTCCACAAAGCTTTGTCACTGAGTCAGTGTGGTTTCATTGGTGGTGGCTGGGTTTTTTCCACCCCCCTAATTATTTTTTTCTGCTTCTTTCAGTCAATTAGGATGGGAATTCTACTCTGCACTTAGCAGTTCAGTCAAAACTGCTCAGGTTAGGCATCCCCTGTAGTTAATGAAGTGAAATAGGAGGCTTTCTCAGAGCATTTACGCTCACTTACATTAAAATTTATTTTAAGTTTGGTGTATCAGCTTTTGGTGTATCTCTGCCCATTAACCAGGTGGCAAACAAATATTTACCTAATTTTATCAACTTGATAGGAAGGAATTTAATGTATGACAGAATAAGCAGTAATTTGTAGCATTTAGAAGAGCTGATTATTTTTGTCTGAGATTTCTTCATAGTCAAAATTTCATTATATACTGAACTGAATAGATGCATCAATTACTTGGGTAATTACTCTGCTTTCCCTGAGAAGTGGCTCATTGGTTTGTAGGTACTTAGTTCTTGAGGGTTGCAAATGCATGTGTACTACAGGAAGATAATTTACTAAGTATTTAGTAGCTGTTTCTTAGTTTCACGCCTCTTCTTCCCACTGTAATCAGACAAATTGCAGAATATCTTGAATTTATAACCTGTTTTGTTGAAGTGGAAYTGAGTCAGTGGTGTGACCAAGGCCAAAGCAGGTGACAATCTGAAGTGGCTGCTGCTACCTGCTGGCATAAATCACCTGAATGGATCAGTCCTGTGGTGCTTAGATTAAATAAAGACAATTTGGAATGACCTACGTTTCATAAACATTTCAAAGGCTGCTCTGAAATTGGGAAGTAATTCTTTTGTACTTGCCTGCTCTTTAAAAAAATCATTGCAATTACACTGCTCTTCTTGTATTAATAAAGAACACAAAGCACAGTAGTACCTGGTTGGATTTTGTAGACCAGAAATTTGCTTTTCCTGCATTTATTCCATAAAGGAGGGCTAATCTACAACAGTGCTTTTTCCAGAGACCGTGCCTAACTCACATATACAACTTTTCCATCCTAGAACTAATTAGTTTTGGTTGAGTAACTCATCAACATTAGTAACAATAAGAATCATATTTCCAGGAACACTTTCCTTGTTACAGAAAATTGGAATCAACTGTATGGTTACTGAACCTAGTTACTTTTTACAGAGAATTTTTTTTAAAGACAGAGCTTCCTCTTGTAATACAAAGTCTTTTAGATACAGCTGATTTGGTGATTGGATTGTAGCTGTAAAAATTAAGACTTCCTATATGTAAAGTTTTATTGCACTCTGATTTTAATAAAAAGATTTTGTATATTCTGAAAACCCTTCCCAACATGAGGGGTAGTTCTGCTTACAGAGGAAAAAAATAAGAAAACTCTTCTCTGGACTGTTAAGAAGAGATTAGATAAGTGTTGGCTCTGGGTGGAGCTCTGCAAATCCCTCCAGTTTCACACTTGCTGTGAGCCATGCAATCTGTTTAGTCCATTTGTGCTACACAGGACTGCAGCTGCTTTCAGTTACTGAACTTTTGTTTACCCTGACTGAGCTTCCATCTTCAATTTAGGGGCAGATTCTGCCACTGAAGGACCAGACACAGYGCTCCTCTTCCTGAAAATCAGCCTGGATGTACATTTTCATCATCTGAACATCTGGYTGGTGTCTACCACCTGCTATTCCCTCTGCACCAGGGAGACATTTCAGCCCTTCTCCTTTTCTGCCTGTTTTCAGTCTTGGTGTCAGAGGAGGCACCTTCTGATGGTTTTTACCTGCCTGGAGGCTTCTTGCCTCAGTCTCCTCCATCCCTCTGTTTTTACAGACCTTCATCCCAGGAGGATGCAAGGATGTGTGTCTTGAGGTCTGAATTTTGGGGTGTTTGATCACACTTGGGTAAATGATTTCTGCATATTCTCCCTTTTCGGTCTGTCCTGAGAATCTTCTGCTGCAGTTCTGCTTTGATTTCACACTCTGTCCATTTAAAGTCAGGGGAGATTCCAGTAAAATAAATGGATTCCCCTGACACACCGTGGGACATGTTTCTTCTGAATGGTGTCATGTTCTTGGTGACTTGTTTTTTCATTGCTCAGAAAAGAAGGGAGAAAGGTGAAGACCTTAGGCTTTTATATTTCTCAGTTGTCTCCTTGCTTTTCGTTATAACTTTTGCTTCTTGTCTTTCATCATTATACCCCCCAAATGTAAATGCCTTACCCTTTTGCTGTTTTATATCCAGGTTTTGAGTTCAGCCTATCAACCTCATGGCAAGGGAAAGCAGATACTGAGGAACAAAAGAGCCAATTCACTTTTTTGGTTTTTTTTTTTTTTTGGGGGGGGGGGGGGGTTTTTTTTTTTTTTTTTTTTTTTTTTTGTTTTTGTTTTTGTTTTTCCCCCCCTTTGCTGTGAATGTCTAATGTTGTTAGTTTACTTACCAGTAGAATATACAAGATGAGAAGCTGATTGACCCATTGAGGCCTGCCCTTATTAACCCGGAAAAAATCGAATCAACCAATCYATCACCACTGTGAACTAACAAGTTCAATCGGTGGCTGCAGCTTCTGGTTTCTTCCACAAACACAGATCCAAGCCTCCTTTGAACTGACCATCCTTGTTTGCTTTCCTTGCTGAGTGTGTTCATTTGTTGCTCAGCTGAGCTCTGTGATGGGTGGATAAATTGTGTGATCTGTGCTGCAGCTTAACTTTGTGCCTTTTTTGTGGCATCAACTTAAATTAAAGATCTCAGTGCCATCAAATTGTAGCTTCCTTTGGTGAATGAATATCACAGTGTTCACTCAGTCAGAGGAGCAGTGCTCATTCCTTGAGATGACTTTGCTACCTGCAGATCTCAAACCTCACCAGAGTGACCCTGAGCTGACCACGCTCGTGAATTCACCTCCAGCCTGGGGAGCGAGAGCAGCCACAGTGGTGGACAGCACACCAAAGGAGCACAGGGGCTTTGCAGCAGCTCTTGTCTTGGGCTCTCAGTGCTAATCCAGCAAAACCAGGCTTGAATGTTCACATTTCTGTCTGAGACAGTCACCTGTGCTCAGCCCATCAGCCACAGTTCCAGGGAAGCTGCAGTCAAAAAAAAATCTAAGTAATTTTTCCTGGTTTCCTCCTGTTCATTCCACTGTGCTCAACACCTTCCTTAATTTATAGAGCCTAAAGGAACTGCTTTTACTGGGGGAGTTTTTCTCTGACACAATAAACTAGAGAGTGTCAAATCCCAAGGAATGGCAGGCAGCAGAGAGAAGAGTTGTGTAGCTTTAACTTCGTCACAGCTCTGGGGAACTTTAATATGGCAGTGTTTTCAGGAGGACAGGAATGTCCCTTGCCTGAAGTTGGGATGAATAGACAGCAGGTCCTGTTGTTCTGGCTGGCTGCATGGATGCACTGTGGATCACAGCGTTTCAGCCAGAGCTGAGGGAATTTTCTTGGGCAGAGAGAAGAAATCATAATTAAAGGAAAAAAGAAAAAAAAAAAAAGAAACAAGGCAAGAAAGAGACTGCAAATGTAGACCAGCAGTTTTCCTGGGCACCGTGGGTTTCCAAGAGTGCCTAAGAACAGTCACACCTTATCTGTTCTCACATCTGGGCCAGACCTTTATTCCGTGTGGAAGGGGCACGGCTGCACGGTGCCAAAGCACCAAGTGAGGGATCCAACTGCCCCATTTTCCTCTTGCTGGTTCCTGTGCCTTGCATTTCGTGTCTTCCAGGCAATGTGTTTCCTATTTGCATAGCTGTTTATATTTTAAACAATCCTATCTCAGAGCAACAATGTGTATTTGCTTTTTAAATATTTGTTTTGATATGTTTCCCAATTTCTGGTCCTGGCACATCAAACTCAATAGAACACACTCTGGTTTTGGGAAGATGAAATCAGCCAGTGATGTAATCTTTGTAACTGATGTCTCTCTTTGCTTCATGSCTCGACTGAGTTTGCTTCTTTTATTTTATCTCTCATAAATTCAACAACAAAGGATAGACAATAAAAGKTTGGGGTTTTAGGCACTTCCTGTGCTTTACATTTGTAAGAAAATCGTGTAAGTGACTGAGCTAGGATAAAGTCAGTAAGAAACAGATAAGACAAACACCCACTAGACTCAGTGTCAGTCAGCACAGATAGATGTATTTCAGTGTGGAAAATGTGTTACTCTAAATTCAATTCAAATATTAGCCATGTTAGCAGCAATAGCACTTATCCTGGTGCTGAAAACCATGGCTGGTGTCCAGGATGCAGTGAGCTGAGGAAGTTTCCTCACTGCTGRGTGACTGGTTGGAATTTGATGTGTCACATCTTTCTGTCCAGGGGCAATCAAGGTTTGGTGCTGGCAGCCCAAATCCTGTGGTGGTTGTTCTGTATCATCCCATGGATTTTACAGCTGATACTTGCAAACATTTTGGTGAGCTCTGGCARAAAAGGAAGCATAGAAAGTTCTGTTCCAAGCAAAACCTTCAAGAAACTCAAAAGCTCTATTAAAAGGAAAAGTAATTTTTTTTCCCGACTAAAACTTTTGTTAAGCTGCCTATTTTTGATAAATCAATCTAGCAAGCTCACTTTAATTTATCAATCCCCTCCCACTGCAGGCATACTGTAATATAGTGTTTTACCATCAGTAAGGATCTATCCCAAGAAAACAAGATCTTCCTGATTATTGAAACATTTATTTATGTAAGAACCACTCTGCTCTTGGAGCCGTGGGCTTAGCATTTTTCTGGTTTCAGGAAACAGACCCAGATGAAGAGAATGAAAGGAATAAAACCTTTTTCTACTACAAATCCCTTTTGGAATATCATCTCATTCAATTCAGTAATTTATGATTGTTATACCTATACACACATGGGAGAAGCAGAGCAGTCTTTTCTTCCTGCAARGAGAAAATGCCATCTTTTTTAGCACCATACAAATTCTGTGATGCTTTGAGTGGTATTTTGGCCTAGGATTTTATGGGAAATRATGGAAAATAGCTAAAAATATTTAAGGAAAAACAACAGCAGACAACACTCAGCAATACAGCTTTTCTAATTATCTGGATGYCAAAAGAACAGATGTTAGGGAGAATAATTTTATTTCCTTTGTTCTTTCCCTTATAAAATCCCCCATTTCTAATGTACCCTCTTCAAAAACTTAAAAGAAACAAAAGCTGCACTGTGGCCACMAGTCAGGCAAACCCATTTATTTAAATGTCCTAAATTTAGTGGAAATTGAGACAATGTGAAAGCAAACCTGAATTGTAAGAGACTGTGTTGAGGATGGAGGAGCAATGGCAGCACAAGGACTGTTCTGTGATTCCTGAACAGACAGTTTTGAGTAGATATCATTGTCATACATGTGCACTTTGCTTTTTTTTTTTTTTTTTTTTTT
>NW_026623364.1:1591194-1781002 GCF_030028575.1 Malurus melanocephalus | reverse complement strand
TTTTTTCTAGAAGCTCCACTATGAAAAATGCAAGCCCATTGTGTTGGTTTGACCCCAGTAATGATGAAGGCAAACACTTTCAAAGTCATAGGTGAATGGCCACATGTGGCTTCTGTTGACTTAAGTGGAGCCTCTGCATGAGCTTCTGTGCTCAGTGTTTGGTTTGTCTTGTTCGTGGGAGTGTGGAATCTTGCCTGTTCTGCCTCATCTTGGTCTGGAGACCACAAAAAATACATTTTTTTTAAGTAGTGGCCTGAGAAAAAGCCACAGAAACGTTGTATTACAAAGTTGCAACAATATTCAAGGACGAGTACAGAGATGATGTGACAGATGGAAATGAAAGCAGGAAAAAGAATGYGGTCTGGAGACCAAATATGTTGTACAAATTTAGCCCACAATGGAAATTTAAAGTTCAAGCAATCACACCAATCCCATCGTCCACAAAGTTTGGTTAAAACTTTTGATATAATTCCAGTGGTATTTGTATCAAAAGGTTGATTTTTTTGTTTTTTGGCAGCATTTTTTCCATAATGAAACAGAAAAAAAAAGAAGAAGAAAATAAAAAAAGAGATTTATAGTTATGTTTGACATTGATGAAAACCCCCAGTGCAGATTTTCTGATCCTCCTCGTAGAAATCCGTGCAGCCTGTGAGTTCTTGTTAAATGGGAGCCACAACAGCTCACATTCTCTGCCCCTGTACCCCCCTTTTGTTGTTGCCGGCTTTGAAAACAAATTCCTGAGCTATGTGGTCAAAAATCTTGTGAGTAGCCCATACACCACAGGTGTAACTCAAGAATGACTTTGGTGTGCTTCCTAACCCTTGTCCATCTGCTCCTGGCTCCTGATTTATTGCAGCACACGGGTCACACTCGTCTCTGCCGCTTGACTGCTCATAAACTCCTTTTTGTGCAAGGAAGAGAGGAAGGTATTAGCACTCAATAAATCATAAAATGAAAGGGGACTGAGAGTAACAATATCKCAGATTTTAGTCTGGCTTTGAAACCCCGTGTTAGGCAGGAGAATCACAAGCATTTTGGCCAGAGAAATCTGAGGCCACCTTGGATCCTGAGGTTTCCTGAGCCTTGGGTAACTTCACTCAGGTGTGGGATGCACACTCCACTGGTGTTTTCAGAGCAGAGCAGAGAGTGGAATAGTTGGAAATTGCATTTCCCCTTCCAACGGGAGCAGATGCTGTTGCTGTGTTTAGACAGCAAAGTTGGCTTTTCCACAAATGGCCTTGGAGCTTTGAGTGACCCGAGCTGTCAACACTTCTCCGGGAGTTTGGGGTGGGATTTTCTAAAAAACCTGTATGGGCCCAGCTCTGCTCCCCCAAAGACTGGTGATGATTCTTCTGTTGATTTTTATTGGAAGTGCTGCTCCTGAGCTAGAAAAACCTYAGTGTCTTTGTGGTGTTAGTGGGCAAAATAGAGGTGCAAAATGTTGATGTTTAATCTCATGTTTCCTCTTGCTTTKGTGCTCTGCTGAGTGTTTGTTTTCAACTCTTTCCTCGCTGGAGGAGTAACTGGGAATTTTTTCTCAAGCTGTCACAGCACAAGCTGAATAAATAGAGCTGCAGAGAGCTTTATCCTGAGCCTGTATTCTCACAGTGCAGAAGAAAACTGCAGACTCAGCATCAAATCCAAAGTGGAGGAAAAACAGAGAGAGCATTTCTGTTGTTTTCACCAAAATTTGCATTGGGATGGTTCTTGTACAAAGCAGAAAGCTTCCTGTACAAGAATTCCACCAAAATAATGTTTAGTTTTGCTTAGTATCACACTTCCCTGTGGTGTAGTAAAATAAGGAAATGATAGTGAGTTTTGAATGATGGAAAGGGGTCAAATCCACAAATTAATATTTTTCACTGTATCCTCATTCCTACTAAAGCCTGCAAGGATTGCACTACTGCTCAATGTGAAGTTTGAAGACTGAAAGGTGGATAACAGGATCAAGATGATGATACTGAACAATACTCTGTGATGTGAGTGGATGSTGTTAATTCTGCTTGTTGGGCTGGATGGTTGCATTGTCCTCAAAGAACTGAACTGGTCATCTGTAATCTTAAAAAAAGAAAACCATAATCCAAAACATAAGTGCTGATATGTGGCTGAAAAAGTCTGTTTTATACTCTTTCCTCTAAAGGCATTTAGTAGCATTTTCAGACAGATAYTTTGATGATAAATTATAGAGATGGGAAGCATTGCTCTTCAAGGCTGAAAAATGAGCTTGCAAATATCATCCTGTGGTTCTGTGTGCATGGAGGCCCTGCCTTGGGAGGCAGAAGAGTGAATTCTCCTTTGGGCATTTTGGTAGCTTTACCAGATTGAGTTTGCTCCAAACTCTGGCTGTACTTGTGTAGCTCTCTTGAGAGTTTTTTTCTTCTGTCAATTTTGATGTTAAAACAAGAARTGGTAAATTTTATCTCTGTGGCTTATAGATCTGTTGAGTCTGCAATATTAATGAAAGGGAGAAAAAATTAATAAACCCCTCTATTTGTAACAGGGGATTGAGAGCCTTTGTGTTTTTAGAGGTAAAACCCTTTTCCAAACCAGCAGTAGGATTTTAGGTACCTTTTTTGTCTGTCAGATCTATCAGCAGAGAACTGTTTTCTCTACAGAAATTGTTTGTGCTTCTGAAGAGAGGATCTCAAAGTCCCTGGCCCATCTGCACCAGGGTTTTGCAGGCTATGACAGGGTGTGAAACAATGGTTTTAAGTGATGTGATGGAGCTGTGGTAAAGGCTGATCTCTTGTAAGCCTGGGTAGGTTTGGATTTTCTTGGTGTCTTATACACAGAGCCAACCCTGATGCAGTAACAGTCAYTAAAAAATACCACCACTAAACCCCCTGTGAAACTGCTCGTTGTGTTCTCTGTTTCCTTAAGGATGAGGTGAGGTAGAACATGTTCATTTTGTTCCAAAACTGCAATTTAGGCATTGACTTCTCTGGCAAGAGAACTTGTGAAGGAATCAGAACTGAGTTGCTCTTAGATTGTGGTGTCCACTCTGATCAAATGGAATTCAGACTCTTTTAAGCTGCTACAACRTAGTTGCAAGTTTTTGTATAGATTTATACACAGATGTAATTTAAATCAATAAATCACATCCCACTGGAAATGTGCTTTGGAAATTCTGTTAAATTTCAAAGGAAGTGTCCCCATAGTCACTTTGCTGCTTGCTGGAAAGTGCACCTCAAAAAGTGTAAGTACTGCAAGATCCTGTGGAAGGACAGGCAAAATATATGAACCAATCAGGCTTTACAATTCAGATAATGGAAAAATCTATTTTACAGAAAATATCCATTTGGAAAATGTGATTTCTTTTTTTGCCAGATCCAGATAGTTGGTAGATTTTTTTAAGTTTTCAAGAATATGTGTCATAAAAAAACCCCAACCAACCAAACAAAAAGCCCAAACCATCCAGAGTATTTTGGTTGGTTTACTCTCTTGTCTCTTCTGTTATGCATAAAACTTCTGTGTTTTATGACTTCCATGGCCAATGGGGAAATGGCTCCTCTGAGGATAGAAAAATAAACTTTCAGAGGCACAGAGATGCTGAACATTTTGAATCTGAATAGTTCTATAAAATAAATGCTAAGGCATCTTAACTTTATAAACCATGTATTGGATGGGATTGCAACATATGATCATGAACCCAGATAAGCTGGTGTGGCCATGGGTTACAGTGCTGAGTGTCTGGGAAAAATGGAAAAAAGACAGCAGGGAAAAAGAAAAAAAAAATCTGTGTTCTGACTAATCAGTTCATCAGCCACTGCCCTTCTGTGGTGTGCCATGGAACYACGCTCTTCCCAGGCATGGAGCCTCTCACATGACATGGGATATGCCCAGGGCCATAAATCCTGGCAGTCACATTATACCCAAAGCAAGAGATAAACGCAGGTTTTATTTATCTTGCTGTAGCTGTAGTTTGCAGTTGTTCTGTGTCTTTTACTGCAGAGTTTCTCACTTCAGCCTTTCCCAGCCCATGTCCCAGATGAGCCATTGGTGCAGATTTAGAGCAGTAATGAATCCCTGCTTAGGTAAATGGTGATATCCTGCAGGCTGCCAGAGGAATTGTACACATTCACCCACGGATTAAACGGGCTGGCATGTTGATTCCCTTGGCTAGAAAGAAATATTTAATACCTTTTTGTGCTCTTCCCTGTCATCTCATCGGACACAGCAGCTCCGTGATTTATTTTTTTCCTTAAGGATAGTGGTACCAYGGCTGAGTCAGGCCATGAACAATATCTGTGAAAGCTGTAGGCTTTTATTCACACCGAGGGGAACTTGAAACAACCCCAAAGATACCACACAACTGTGTAATCACAGATGTTTCCCTGAAAAAAACCTTCTGTGCAGCTTCCCAGTAAACCCTTGTTGGAGTGACAAGGGYATGAAGTCTCAGTTGTTCTGTTTTTTGCAAGAATTATGAGGAACATTTATTCTCAGACTGGGGCGCAGCAAATAACTTCTCTGAGTTGTGAGGGAGTAACACACGAGGTGCTTTTCTGTGAGCTGTGAGTACTCTCAGCAGCTTTTCCAATGACTGTCCTGACTCCTTGTGGCCACTAAAGACACTTGTCATGCATAAACTGACTTAGCAGACCACAGGGTTTGTTTTTTTTCCTATTCTTAAGGTTGTATGGGCCGGTGTTTGTTGTATTTAATTGAAATAGGTCACTGCTTATTCTTAATTTTTTWAAAGCCTCCATTTATCTGACTGGAGAGCTCTGTGAGTTAGAAGGTAATTCATGGGTCTTTATTAATACTGTAAAGACATTCAGGGCAAGCTAGAAACTGCTTTAATTGTTCTTTATTGTTAGTCTTGCCTGTCATATGTGGTGATGACACCTCCCACAGTGGCATAGAAGAATGAAGATGGAGAGAATCTGAGAGATTTTTGTGCAGAAATCTGTGATACAAGGATGTAGTGAAAAGTTTTCCATTCTTGAATCTTGATTTTGCGTTAAATTTGTTGGATTGTCTAGCAGGACTGAAATTTGACAGAAGGGAAATACTCCTTAATCTATGTAATGCTGACAGTTTTTCCTTCCTTTTCTTTTTGGGATTAGTTTGCAGAGGCAGGTGGGTTGTTTGCTTTTCTTTTGGCTTCTTGCCTGTGTAAGAACAGACTACAAATATCCTGACTGACACAGTCACCCCAACTCAGCAGCAGCAGCAGGCACAGCCTAAGAGAATTTGAAAATTGTTAATACAGCTACAGAGAGAGAATCTCTGAGTTCCTCCAACATCTGAAAATTGCCTGTACTTCTTTGGACGCTCTTAGGACATCTTTTGGGAGGAGCTGGGAGCAAAACAAAACAAAGGAGACCTTGCTCAGGTTCATTAAATTAAATCCTAGATTTAGCAATGCAGGAAGCTCAGCACAGTTTTGTTTCTACAATAATGTGGGTAGTTTTTTTCCTGGTGTTGACTATCGTAACTGGTTCTGGATAGAAAAAGTAACCCTCAAAAGCTGCTGATGGTGGTAAGTGGTTTTTGCACAGGATTTGCTGTTATCTTCCCTTCTCCAGGGGCATTTACATAAAATGACACTCTTTAAATAAATTTATATTCCCTGTGACTCTCTCCTCCTTCCTCAGAAGCTGAATATGGCAATTTGCAATGTAGCAATAAAGAATTCAGGTTACATTTGACAGTTTTTTGCTTTTCCATGTGTGATTTGTAAACTAAATAGCAACCTCAGAGTTATTATTGCTATGCACGCTTTCTGAATGTGACAATTTAATTACCACAGGTGAATATTTACTAGCCCACTTCTACTGGATTCCAATGAGGTGCCTCTTCATAGGTATTAAGATATAAATTATTATAATGAGCATGGCACAGTAGAAACTATCCCATTGTCAATTCATGCTTTAAATTTGCAGCACAAAACTCAGCTCTCACTAGAACCAAATAAATGTCTCATGATTCTTTTTGTAATAAAGTAAAAGAGTWTCTGACTGTTATTGCCAAAGCCATTTCTTTTTGTGATAGATCCTCTAAGGTACAGTCTGACAYTTGGAGTAGGTTTAGGGAGGCTGGCAGTGAACTGAAGGGAAAGGAGAAAAGATCTTTGCTGGTAGTTGGTTGAGAGGAACTTTTTAACAACACCTAAACAGGTTTGCTGTGAATAGCACAGCTGGGGGAGGCACTTATATGCTGTATGGAAGCATATAAATTCTTCCTTTATTTTCATCTCTGTAGTCCTCTGCTAGAAAAAGTTTTGGAAATTRCAAATTGATTACTGACTACAGAGTTCACAGTTACCCCTGCTGTAGGATTTAGGAAAATACGATATAGAATAGCCTGACATCTTCGATATGTCCTGAACATTTCCAATATCTTTCTAGAATCAGATGAAAGTTTTGCTTGATCAGAAGTTTGCCCTTGTCCTTTGCTGGCTGCCATCCTGGCAGCTGCCAGATCCATTCAGCATGTTTTCATTCTGGTATCTCACATTGCAGGAGGGCCACAGGCAGCCCAAAGTGCTCCATGTCACAGGCAGMGTGTGACAAAACTGCTCTGAGCAGAGCCAGGGATGCAGAATYCCCCGTGGGATCCCCAGCCCTGCAGCTGGCAGGGAGCTCACAGGAAATCCCTGCACTGRCACCGGGTTTGTTCAAGGGGAACACCCCCAAATGGTGCAGCTGCACTGTGCCCGAAYCAGGGAGAGCACAGGGGGCTGATCAGAGCTCAAGGCTTTCATTTTGCTCTCCAAAGAAGGGGTGTAATCGTCAGAAARTGACGGGCTGGCAAAAGCACAAATTTAACCCAACATCTTCCATCTTCCCTATAAAAATCTATTGTCACAGCAACTTATTTCAAAGGTTTTCTGAGGAGAATTCAGTGACACCTAATCAGGTGTACAACAAGTTACTTCTCACTAACTGGATTAAAAATTTAGCGGAGCTTTATTTTGTTCATTCTGGCTCAGTTTGAGCTGGCCAGAAAATACCTTCAGACAGCAAAAGGTCTGAGGTTGGCAGGAATCATGGAAAGGCAGGAGAGCACTCTGGATCTGCAGCAGGGCTAGGAACCAAAAGAGGGATTTTACCAAGGGTTTGTAGTGTATGAACGCACCTTTGGGTTGCTTGCATTTGTCCATTCTTTGGGTTTGGAAGAGTTTGAGCCTCGGAGTTGAATTAGCACCAACAGATCTTCCCTCCAGTCTGTGCCTCTTGTGCCAGCTCTCTGCTCTCCCTGCCCTGGCACAGCTCCACAGGAAAGTGGGAATGGGGAATGGATCTGGTTAAAACCTGGCAGAGCTGCATGTCCAGCTTCCCAGGAGCTGGGGGAGTCGTGTTCGTGCCTGGTKCTGAGTGGGCAGACCCGGTGTGACACACAAAATCTTTAAGAAATCATTAAAGCTCATTAAAGGGTGTGTGAAGGTGGCARAGAACAAAGGAAATGTGTTCCAGCCTGCTCTGAAGGTGGGAAGCAGAGTGGCAGGGATGGGCAACTGGGACAGGAGGCTGAGGAAGGGTTTGAAAAACAAGGAAGTTTGGGRAGAAGGAGTGGCACATTCTTAGGGAAAAGGGATTGTTCTGGCTGGAGCAGGCTTTGATGGAAGGAGGAGAATCTGTGCAGGTCTGTGCCAATCCTAATTGCCTGACAGAACTCCAAACAAATCCTAGTAACTTTTCCACAGTCAGAAAGTGTCAATATAGGATTGTATGTATATTTTTAAACATAAATTAAAAAAAAAAAATAATAACTTGTGTGCACAAGCTCAGGGGCTGAAATTTTTCAAGGCAGCAGATGCATGAGGAATTTACATGGACAGATGAGGAAAATGATTGTAAAATGTGAATATGCCCAAAATAATGATGGTGAAAATGAGAGGTTTGAATTAAAAAAGCAGCACACGTTTCTTTAGTTGCCCAAAGAGATGTTACCTAAATKATGCCATTTAGTTGGTGGCAGTGGCTGCAATCCGGGTAACGATAGAAAAAAAAAAGCCTTGATTCAGGGTGTCTGAATCTGTCTTTAAGCCTGCAGTGCTGAAGGTGTTGGGCTGCTGAGAGGAGACTGGAGTGATCTCAGGTTTTGTTTCTTAATTCAGAGCCCTGGCTTTACTTTAAAGCAGTCTTCCTTGTGTGCAAAGAGCCATTTCGCTAACCTTCTTCACAGCTGCTGATGTGAGTTGGAACTCAGAGAAAGAAAATATCCCTTCTTGTAACTAAGACATGCAAAATCTCAGGGGAAAAGTTGTTCTTTTAAAAAGACTCTCTGTATTTAATGTGTTAGCCCATGTGCAGTGTGCTTGGTGTCCTGATGGGGCAGGAGATCAGGAGCCATTCTCAGCTGAGGCTCTGAGGGTTGCAGGAACGTGGTTTTTGGGCTTATGCTGCACCTCTGTGGCAACCTCCCTGCTCCTTCAGACATGTCACAACTGGCCACTTTCCTTCTATCCCTCCTTTCCTTTCTCTGAGCTCCTCCTGCCCCTCTTGCTGTTTCTGTTTATGCAATTAGCTCTGTTCTGAGGCTGTGCTGTCAGAAAACTTCTCCAAAACCAGATGTCTCATGTGAAGGCAGGAATTAACACGCCTTGTTTCACATCACAAACTGAGACAAATAAGGCAGTTCTTCTCCTTCACTAACAGCCTCTTCCTTCCTTGATGCCAGTGCTCTAAAACCTGACCCTGTTTTTGCTTTGTGGATGCTGAGGCTGCCCCTTCAGGGGATCCCCACCTCACCTGCTGGGAACATGTGTTTTGCACTGGAAGGAGTGGGAAGGTCCCTGCCCACAGCAGCAATGCTGCTCCTGCTTTTCCCAGGCTTGGAGGACTTTTGCCAAACCTGGGAAGAGCTTTTGCAAATGTGCCAATCTCTAAATGCAGCTGGAAGGTGAGGGGGTGGGATGGTTTTATTCTCTGAGTGTCCCCACAATGAAGGAAAGGAATGGGGTTTCTCTCCTTGGTCTGACACTAAAGCTTCCAAATTCCTTCACAGCTGAAAAGCTCTGAGTGCTGATAGAAAGAAGGAAAACAGCAGTGGGGAGGCTGACAAATGTCCATTTCCTTGGACAGGAAAATAAAACATAGAATCTTTCTTTGTGGAAAAAGACATATTTTAAAAGGCAAACCTTGTTGTGTTTTGGAACGAGCTGCACGCGAGCCTTGGKTCCTGTTTGCTCATTGTGCAATATTGTTGATTTGTTTATTTTGACCATACCAACTTTCTGTTGGGGGCTTTTGTTTTCTGTGCTGACATGCAGAAATATCCTGCATCTGAACCTTCAGCTGCTTTTGATGATTTGAGCTGCTGCTGTGCTTCAGAAATACAGGCAGCCTGCAGTATGCAAACCACACAGCTGGCCTTGTAAAGACATTTGTGCATGCAAGTGGATGGTCCTGCTGAAGTGTCAGAATGTCTTTGGGTATAATTGTGCATATTTATGTCTTGAGCTCACAGGATTTTGTGTAAATATTCTAGAAATACAAATGCCCTCAGTTCAAAAAGATTTGCTTCAGCTGCACGTTGCTTGTTTGCAAATTCTTATTATTCAGGGAGAAGCAACAGAAAATGTAAAAGAGACTGGAGAGCTCTGCAGCTGTGTTGGATCCTGCAGGGAGTGCAAAGTGCAGGGAGATGGGGCATAGACAGACATGTCCATTAAGCTGGCATAAGTGGTGAATCATTAAGGTCAGGGAATTAGTTATAAATAGAAGTGGCAGCAGAAGGTTATTTCTGTGAAGGACTTCAAAGTGAGGACAAGAAGTTTGGATGTGATGTTGAGCAAGTCAGTCAAGGGAGAGTGGCAGGAATGGAGGGCAGGGTGCTGCAGCCAAGAGATGGGAGCTGTATTTTTAACAACAGGAAGAGAAACTGTGGCACTTGATTATAAATTGTGAGCTTGTTGAAAACGACATCATTAAAATCTGCTTAGGCTTTTTTTTTTTTTTTTTTTTTTTTTTTTTTTTTTTTTTTTTTTTTTTTTTTTATCATGCAATTAACTTGTTAGATTTATAACTGATTTAACTTTCCGCAGAGCCCACATACTCAGAGTTCTGCAAATTGATGGAAGTTTAAAAATATAAAAATATTATTGTGAATTATTTTTGCTGGCCTTCTCTATGACTTCAGCCCCACCAATTAATTAGTTATGAGAGGATTTGTCCCTCTCATGACAAGTTATGACAAACATTGGCTCTATCATGTACTTGATAATGACCTTCTGACTGCCAAATGGACCACCTCAATTTCTGAGAAGGTAAGACATTTTAAGAAATGTGCTTTCTGGAAGTCTGGAACACAATAAAGAAATATCATTATTGGATAAATATTTATGAATTATTAAATGTGGTGATTTATGATCCTGTATGAAATTTTCTTTGTACATGTTTTAAGAAATGCATTAAGAATAAAGTGATAWTTCCAGTGATAATAAAATGTGAGGGGAGAAGACAACATCAAACAGCACCATCTGCTGTTCTTGCTTGGACTGCGAGGACCACGGCAAGGTGGGGAATGTTTGCTCCAAAAGGAATATTCTCACAAAGTGGTTTTCAGATGCTGCTAGAAGTTTATGAAAGCTCTCTTAGCAGTCCTACTGACTTGTGCAGAAAWGTGGGCATGTTAAGATTTTGATTTTCCTAGTTTTGATAAAACTCTGCTTYGATAAAGCCTGAGAAGCTTTTGTTGTACCTGCTTGTAATGACAGAAATTTGGTCGTAGGGAAACTAAATATTTCCCTTCAGATAAATATATTTGGGTCAATATAGACTTATGTACATATTTCTAAAGCCTGCCTAAGCCTGTTTTAGCCCATAAAACATAACACTTACAATAAAATATACATCAATGGACACAATAATTAATACATACAATAAAACTTGGTTACAGCCTTCTTGTGGCATTTTACACAGCTTGAAACAAATGGTCTATTTGACTATAATTTTGATAATATCCAGCATTTTAAACCGTTGTAAATAYACCCAAGTAAATARGAAGTGGTTAYTAAGAGGTCTGTGGGACRAGGGATTCCTTCAGCCCCCAGTAAKGGCTGCTTGTGCACCCCTGGAGGGAGTGTAAATAAAAATGGGATATTAAGTGGCACACAAAAATGGAAAAACTGGCCACAAGAGCAGATAAGTAAAAGAAAGGAGTTGCATAAACTCCACTGTTTCTCATGCTTGGAGGGAGTAGAAGATAAAACATGCAATGAAACCAGAACAATGAAACCATGCAGTGAAACCAGGGCACTCTGGAAGTCGGGTTCCCAGCACTGAAAGCAAAGCCTGGTGCCCCGAGCTGCTTTCTGGGATGAGGGATTAGAGCTGGGTTTCCTGGGAGTGGTGTGTAGGAGTGGGGCAGGATTAGGGCCAGTGGCTGCTGGTGCACCCTGCATCAGTGCTGCACTGGGCTCAGAGGGGCTGGAACCAGGGCCAAGTCTGGATTTGGGACGGGACATTTTGCAAGGGTTGGGGCAGGGCTGGAGGCCACGGGCAAACAGMTCCTAAGCTGCTCAGCCATGTGTGCACAATTCCTGCAGCACAAACCKGGCTGATCCAGAGCTGCTGAAGGGCAAGGTGGTGCACTGGCACTGCACCCTGCTCCTGCCAGAGGAACGCTGTGGAAGTGCCTGCAGCCAAGGCAAAGCTTGTCTGTATCTGTCTGCAAGGAGCTGTGAACACAAACCCTCCGTCTGGATTACTGGAGACAGAGAGGCTTGCTGGGAAGTGCAAAACTGGGTCAAAACTCTTCCAGACTGGTTAGATGATGGGATCTGGTTTTGATTGAGTTCCTCCTCAAATAGCACATTTATTCCAGATACTTATTTTATGGGTGAGAGGATAGAGTATCTTGTTTTTGAAGACAGCACAAACGCATTTAATCGCTTTAAGATGTATTTACCACTGCAGCGTAGCGATTTTCAGAGCAGACACATAAATTCAGGAAAATCCTCCAGTATGTAATAACACTTTGATGAAACTAGAAWGTCTTTTAATAAGGCCATACAGCTGTTCAGACAGCTCTTTTATCATCATCACTGTCTCATGATGTTTTGGGTTCTCCTCTGTCTTAATGATGATGTAAGGTTATCAGAAGCATTGAACTGATACCAAAGATGAAGAAAAGTGGTGATTTGTGCCTTCTCCATCTGCWGCTTGTTGCTGTGGTTATCATCACCACAATTTGGTTCTAAGTGAGCACCTTTGATTAGGGAGACCCATCGATGGTGGTTACTGTTCTTTGTTTTCAGTACTGCTGCTGTGAAATTCAAAGCAGAGCTTAAAAGCAAGCCCTGGTGGCTTTATCCTATTATCCATAAGTGTGATAAAGAATTAATATGTAGAAGTAGCAACAAATAATAAATTTCTGATTTAGTGGTGAGAAAGTACTTAAAAATTTAAATTCCTCCAGAATATATGGATTTGCTTAATTGAGATGTTTTACCTATTTATTTTTTTCAACCAAATTGGGGAGAAACCAGAAATTATTTAATTTGATCTTTAAGCTATTAATTTAGCTGGATGGGATGTGAAGTTTTGACTTTTGACTCAAATGCAATACCTTGTTTGACCCTCAAAAAATATTTTGCTGAGAGTGAGGAGTCAGAGGGTTCATTTCAATGTCAATATGGAACACTGGCAGTTTATCTTTTTTTGTATTTCTGAAAATCTTGTATTTGCACAGTCCTAATTCTGAGCTCTGACATAAAACCAGATTCTGTATCTGGCTTTTCAAGAGGGATGAGCAGCTTGTTTAAGAGAATTTTGTCCCTATGAACAATCTGGCCCAGAAACTTGAGGCTCATGTAATTTCCAGTAATGTGCTGCTGGAATAATTATGGAATCTCTTTAGTGTGTGCACAGGGTGGGGGAAGAGCAGTAAACAAGTACCTAGCATGTACTTTTAAGAGCAGGTGGCTTAATCTYCCACTAAATAAAGCAATAATTTCAGCATATTCTGGTGATTACAGATAATAGTTATTCAGGTAATATTAGCTTTTTCAGGTGTGGCATCTTGTTCTRGGTGTTGTAACCTGTCGTTTACTCCTTCAGTGTGTTCAAGTTTGTTTAGTAATTGCTTTGCTGAAAAACAGATTATATATTATTTAGCTGTCAGTTGTGTTGGAAAAGTGCCAAATCACTCTTAAACARCCAAATATTAGCCAATAAACATCAGTGAGAACAACTCATGCGTGAAAAAAGGATCCAACTTGTTTTCTTGTAGGTGGTTAATAGGGGAGAGAAATTCTGACTTGGTGTTTCTGCCTTTGCCTCACTGTCCAAACAAATCATCAGGTGGGCTTGAAAATGTTTAAATCTGAGACAACAGACATACCCAGGCTGTTTCAAAAAGATCTTCAAAGTATTTTGATGCAAGAAAAAACTCCAAACAGCACTCAGATCAGCAAGATGCTGCCAGATTAAGTGCTCCTGCAGTAGAATTTCAGTGTAAGTTGTTGCACTTTARTAAAATTGGTTGGAAACACCTAAGGGTCAGTGTTTGAATGTGAGCCAGACTGGAAATCCTGCTGAAGCTTCCCTTAGAGCAAAGCAGGGGAATTATCTGACCCTACCTTAACAAACAGCTGCCTCACCTTTTATTTTTGTATTTATCCAGCAAAGAAAAACATTTTGTGGATAATGGCCAAAACCAAGACTGCACATGTGCTCACACTTAGAGGAAAAAGTTCCCAACCTAAATTTATTATAAACTAGTGAGCTTTAAATTTGGCTTGGCAGGAAATCTGGCATGTTACAGGTGTCAGTGTTTCCCTGACCAGTAAATCACGCAGGATTTGGAGTGTTTGAGTTGTGTATYMRCTCTTTAGGATGGGGAAATCYTGCCAGTGCTGTGATACATGTGGGCAACAGAGGCAAGATTCCTCAAAACCACAAAGTGGGAGTAGGTGTCCAACCTTACAGCTTAATCCTGCCACTTCTGAAAACCTTCAGGGGCCTCGGTTATCATTGACATCGAAGGCTCTCTTGTAAGGATGAGGCTCTTTTGGGTGAAACAACTGAGCAYCTACACTGTCAGGCTGTTTTCCTGCTCCCTGAAGTGTTTTTCCCTGGAACCAGCTGCTGTCCAGGAGCCCATGGCAGCTCTGCTGTTTGGGTGAGCAGCTCCTTGCACCTCTRTGGGGTTCACGTTGCAGCAGCTTGAGGTCAATGTGCTGAGAGCAGGAGTGGAAACTATTTGGAGAGTGTGCTTCCCACCCTTCCCTCCTGCTCTGCTCTGCTCTGCTCTGCCTGCAGCAAGTTGTTTGATTCCATATATATTATTTTCCCTGTTGGAAAATGACTCCCACTCAAAACAGGATTAGGGAGCTCAGCAAAGGGAGGGTGAATTTAATTATAGGACAAACCAGCATTCCCTCCCTCAGGAGTCTTGGCTTCAGTTGTCGCTTCTGGTGCTTATTCTCTATAAATGGTGTCTGGTTGGCCTGTGTTCCTTTTCATCTGATAAGATGACATCTATTTTACTCCTGTTGTTGCCCTGGTGTACAAGATTTCAGATATTGATGGATTAACTTAGGCTGTCAGCAGAAGAGTGACTGATGTTTTTAACTGTACTGGGATGATGGCATTAGGTTGAGATCTCATCTGAGTTTAGACTCTCTCAGGCACTAAAGTATGGGGAAAGTCTATGGGGAAAGTCTATGGGGAAAATCTCTCCAGGCTTTTCCCATTGGATGAAGCAAGACAAGATTTCCATGCAGGCATAACGAGGACTGAATAACTTTCTCCACATAAGCATTTTTCTTTTCTGTCTGCTGAAAGAACCCACAGTTACAAAAGTGCTAAAGAATACTGGAACAGATCTGGATGCTATACAGAAATATTTAACATTTTGGCCCCACTCCTGTATTAGTTTTACATGTCCATAGCATTGTTCACAGCAAAAAAGCAGAGGGTTTGAGATATAATGCATTGTTCTGTGATGATTTTGATAATCTTAAGTCATGAAGAATAAGGAGAGAGACGATACAGAGCATGTTTGTAGCTGACAGGGTTCTTCTCTGCCTTCAGGTAGCCAGTGTTGAAAGCTGCATTTTCTTGGCTTTTTCTCYCTGTGAATAGWRGGGACCTGAGGAATACTTTTCATTCTCTCTCTACAAACAAGTTGCCTTCATTGAGCAGATTTGGTCTTGCCAGATTTCACAGCTCGATGAATCGTGTTGTTATCAGCAGCCTTCAGCAAAGCTTTTCTCGATGTGTCTACTATGAAATGCATCAAAGACATCCAAATCAGAAAAAAGGGAACATGGGCAATGAATGATATACAAAGGGGTGAAATAAGGTCAAGGAAAGACCAGAACAGGAATTCAAACATTGCCTGATGGACCTTGTATGGTTTTCTATTTCAGTGCACTGTCAATCAATAGGATCATGACCTTACCCAATAATGACTATATCACCTCATATTTTTGGAGCAAACCCCACCTGTTTGAGAAAGATCAGCCCCTGTACTGATTGTAGGGCTGAACTGGAGAAGGGTGACCTGTACCTTATAGTTGTGGATATGAACAGATGTCAGAGGGGACTTAGCTCTGGGGAAGAGCTGTAAGCCTGACCCACACCTCACCTGGTTCTTCTGTGYTCYTTTGGGCTGCTCCAGGGCTGTTTGAACTGATGAAGGACTCCTCATGACCACAATAGGATTTAGCAAAGTTGTAGCTAGCAGCTGGCTACAAAACAGTATTTCTGYCTACTGGTTYCATCCTGAAWGAAAACAAAAGGAATTTTAACCAAAAGAAGTAAACAGACTTTCTCTGTTTCACCCCATCAGAATATTTGATAAGGTTGCTATGGTTATTTCTTCTAACACAAATTTAAAAAGTGACATGGTTATATCTTGTAAGTGTGAAAAGACGTTTCTTGTGGGATGTTTTCACTTAATCAAATCTGCATTTTGCTTTGGAGAAGCTGTTGTGTGTGGTCTKTTTTGATCAGTGTAAGCTGAGATATTTCAAAATGCTGTTGTAATTTAAGAATATAAGACTTTGGATWAGTGGTGTCCTGGTTCAGAGTTTCTGCTGTCCAGCACCAAATGTGCTGAGCAGAAAAAGAAAGAAAATTACAAAAGTAACTTTGTGGGTCCTTTTTTTTACATTAAAAACCCCAGACAAACAACTCCACTCCTGAACACTTCAGCAACAAGTAACTATTTTTTGCTATCTTCATTCCCCACAAGAGGACTTACTGTCCTTAGAGGGTAATTTCCCATCAGCTTTGTTGGGTGCTTTGTGTTTTACAATTGAAGAATTAATTTAAAGTTTTAATTTGAATTTGAAACTTGAATAATCTGAGGGTGTTTAACATTCCTGCTTCAATGAGTGAATACTTGAGACAAAACTTGTTTTAGTAAACTTCGTTTTCTTTCTTTTTTTTCTTGTACCCCATTTTTATCTTCTGTTTCCACATTTCAAACCAAATAGCCATATTTATGCTTCCTATTTATGCTATAGTAGATGTTTCCTCACACACAGTAATTACTGTAGAACTAAAATTATTCAAATTAGAAGGAAAGAAATGTCTACTGTTCCTTTGTGTGGTGGAGCATTAAAAATGTGGATGAGTTGAGTTTCATTAGTTTTGTTATCAGGAAGGTATTGGGAACTGAGGTAAAGAATGCTGCTTACTGGGGCATTTTCTTTCTTTTAGGTATTTGGGGCAAGAAAAGGATGGCTGTTAAATATTATAAATATTGCTGTCTCATTAATACTGACMTTTCAAATGTCATGGGACACAAGAAGGTTTATAAACCGTCTGGAATGCTTTGGTTTTAGTCTTGGTTTCCCCCAGGCTTCATCCATCAGCACATCTTTTAGTGCTTGTATTTCATTTATGAATATTTTATAAATATTTCCAATATTTTTTTTTACTCATAGWTTTTTTTTTTTAATCTTCGTATGTGTTGTGCTTAACACATTGTGAGGGGTTCTTCTGATGGTTTTGTCTTCTGATGGAATTGTCTTCTGTGGAAGAAAGGAGCTGGATAACAAAATATAGAAATTTGGTGTATTTCTTTCCAAGAGGTGAGCTTTTAAATGCATTTCTCATTTGAACTGAGCTGTTATTGGCAAACAAGGCCATCAGACACAGTCTGGGRTGAATCCTCTGGGGTTTGTTACAAATCTTTGCAAATAGGCAAAATCTGGCCTTGCTGCATGATTTAACTGCTCGTGATGCAGTGATGCTCATGTGGCCAAAAWGTCTTGCTTAAATACAGAGAAGTCAACCTGAAATGTGTCATAGGAAGCTCGTGGAGCAGGCCAAGGCAAAAATTTATTTCTGTCAAACAAACAGTTAAGCATTTGTATGGCAGCTGAAAGTGGGGCTGCCCAAGATTYCTGTGCCCCATAGAGACTCAGCAAAAATACACTGTCCTGCACTGAAAATGGCAATTCAGAGCAAGGGAACAAATAGAAACAGTAATGTRGTGTGAGGGCAGAGGAATTATTATTGCTTTCTAGCCCCAAAGAGAGCACAGCCCTTCTAACTCCRTATCTGATAATCCCCCCYTTGAACTGAAGTGATGSACACYTRTGGTTTTTATATTGAAATATTTKCTTCTGTCTTTGCTGCTGCCTGAATGCTGGCTATCTCATGGCCGTGGTGATGAATTGTGAACCATGTCATGGTTTAAAAGCAGTCAGTATTTTCATCAAAACTGGGACTTTCTTTAAGAGACAAAGTGTACAGCACTGTAAAAAATAAGATGTTGAATACCTAGGTATAGCTGTAGTGTACATTTATACATTTTTATCAGTGGGATCCTGTATCAGATATGTAAAAAAATGTCATTACCTGTGAATAGAACCTCTCTTTGTTCCAACAAGGAAGGGATTTGTCTTTCTTTCCTGTACCTTTTAAAACGTGCCTTGAGCCAAATGATATTTACTGAAGTTATTTTAAAAGCAATGAAGCTGCCAGCAAATTTTCAGCAGCAGAGCTGGTGGTGTTTCACTCTGGTGACTCAGGGTTCCAGCAGATGAGCTGACAGCCAGGCTGCAGTGCTCAGGGGACAGTTTTGTGTCACAGGCTGCTGTCATGAGCACACTAATGGGATCCTTTTCTGCCAGCCCTGCACAAGAACAGCACAGTCTGACACAGGGCCATGTCACAGATGGGGTGGCTGTGGAGGAAACCTTGGGGATCTGCCAGCCCTGATGAGCAATAACCTGCAGATAGGAAAGGAATTTTAGATTCCRGTGCTGCTAGTCCAGTGCAAAGCATAAGCACTTCATAATGCAGACAGTATTGAGGAGAGTTAGCACTAAAGACACTTTGGTCTAATTCTCAGTGTTGCTGTAAATTCATTATGTTATTTAACCCTTTTAAATCRAGCTTGCAGGCTGTAAACAGACATGGGCATCTCCTAACCAATTTCAAATTCCCTTTGGAGCCATACTGGGTGGTTTTGGGTTTTGTTTTTTTTTTAGTGCAGCAGTAATACAAATAGCCCAGATGAGAAAATAAAGTCTRCCATAAAAACGTGAGACTCTCTGAAGGCTGGGTGTAAACTATCAACAGCTGTTATCCATAAAAAATGCCATGATTATGCTATCTAGCAGATTTATGGTTCAGTCTGCTATGAGCAGACATCTGATTTTTTTTATTTTTTTTCTCTGTGGAGGGCGCTGAATTCTTAGAATAAGTGTAAATTTTCTTCCAGAAAGCAGAGGGAAAGCACCGTACAATTCTTAATAATCTGGAGAAAGGCTGCTCTCTAGTGTTCAGTGACGGGGTGATTCAGGGAAATACTGCAAACATTCTGCATTTTGCAGCAGGCAGCTCAGCTTTGGTTTAGGCTGGTTTTACTTTCAGAGGCAGCCACAATTCGATGGAGAACATTCAGAGGATCTATTTGCTGAGAGTCTGAGACACTTTGCTATTTCTTCTGGATTTTTTTTTTTTTACCATCTATTTGATTTTCATCCGTCTTTCAATGATTAGCAAAAGTCAAATCCTCCTGCCAGTCTCAACCTGTCGCTGGAATGTGACTGGTTGGTGTGGGCTATGCCAAGATTTTATTTTATCTTTTAAATAGGAGCAAGCAAAAAGAAAAGCAAAACCTTCACATCATTCCTGGAAACGTTGGCAGAGATTACAAATTCTGTGGGTGAGAATTGTTTGTGTCGTGGCGGAGAGGCAGAGTTCCAGGGGAATCTGGAATCAATCTGAAGCAATTCCAGCAGAAGAAGAGTTGTCACATTCGGAGACCTAAGTAAAATTTCATTTTRCATTTCTGCATTGCCCTCTGCAGGACGTGATTCAGCTTGGTCCAAGTGTTTTTACAGTTTGCTGCTATGTTGATGGTTGTAAACTGATATGAACGAAGAAGTGAAGGATAAAGATGAGATATTTATTAAATAATACCCACAACTTGTGCACAGTCTTGGCTCACTCTTTCCCTACCCTGCTCTGGCACCAAAGGGCATTTAGAGGCTCCAAGAGGAATCAAGCTGAGTATAATGGAGTGGCAAATCGTGCACAAGGGTCCATTTGCCTTGTCCTCAATTCCAGTGCATCACTCTGCTTCTCCCGTGGCTCCTCATCACTCATGAAYTACCAGACATTAATTTATTGGGTGATGAGGTTTATCATACCCAGGGATGCTCATAACTGGCTAGATAAACTGAGGCAGTACCTGAGCCTTCTCTGTCCAAATACAGATACACAGAATTGTGRAAATTGTGATTGGTAACGGCAACCCACCCCTGCCTGATATTGCCTAAATAATGTTAAACCTCCAAGGACTGAAACATCACAATCTCTCGTCTCTTGGTGCTCTATTGATTACCTCAACTCCTCTAAAGCTTTCCCTGAATGCTGACTCAAGCCATGTTTGCCATACATTGACCCTATTGCATCCTGCAGATGTAAAGGTGAGTTTGTTCTCTCCCTTTTACCAGCAGTCTTTGCAGAAACACATCTGAGAATATCTGGAACTTTGTCCCAAATGTGAGTGGGCTTTATCAAGCCCAACATCCAGGATGGACAGTAATGCTGATCAAGTCAGGCAGCCTGGCCTCTGTACCTCACTAGAGTCCTACTTATGCAATCAGGGTAGTGTTTAAAACTTTCCTTGCAGAGGAAATKCTGCATGGTTTTGATGGAAAAGACACATCCTTTTTAACTGATTGTGTTTCTTTTTCTTCTTTTATTTTTTTTATTATTATTTTTATTTTATTTTTTTAATAACATGTACCAAAGTGGTAAAAGAAGTGGCTGAAACAATCACTGGAACCCCTTACCAAGTGCCAAATCCAGCCCTTTAAAGGCTGTGCTTGCTGACAGGATGTYAGCTGGAGGAGTAGAGCTCTTCTCTCTGGGTTGGTGGTGTGTAAGGTCAGCTAAATTACAGAGACTGGAGGTCTGAGGTGAAACCATAAACATGTGTGTGGTTATGTCTGTAGAGAGGAATATAAAAGCAGGCTAATGTTTAGGATGAGCCAAGGAAACATGCAAATTGTTCTAGAAACAGATATGTTTGCTCCCAGCTCATTTGTTGGCTGGAACAGATTAAACCCAGCAAATCTCTCCTTTTGAGGGAACAGAGCWGGTCAAACTGCAGTGTGGTTGGAGTGCAAAGGGTCCACGTGGAGCCAGTGTATTCCTGGCTCCCAGCCACGCAGAGAATCCAGGAATCACTTTCTGATCATTTCAGTTGTTKCCCTGCAGGCTCTGATGGCATCAAGATGTAAGTAATTCAAGAATGTCAGTGTCTCTGAGAGGAGAATTCACAGGGAAAAGCTGTTCCCCACTGCTTCCTCCCCATTTCCAGTGGCGATGGMTGTTCCTGGGAGTCAGGCAGGTGCAGAATCCCAGCCTGCAGAGCTGTGTAGGGAGGACATTCCTGCTGCTGCCTGACAGCTGGAAAAGCAGAAAGCAGCAAAGGTTGCTGAGGCTGGCCCTGTTAAGAGAGGGAGCTGAGGAGTTTGGACTTGTCRGGGAAGAAATGCAGAAGCAGAGCTCTGGGAGAGCTCGTCAGAGCAGCTGCAGGGAGTATAAAGTGTCTTTACCAAAAAAAAGCAAATGTTCTGCTGGAATGAGTTGGCTAATAGTCTCCCCTGTCCTGGTTTCCCACACGCACCGTCAGCTTTCTCTCTGCGTTTTCATGGCCTGGCTGATGTTGGTGGCATTCCTCTTTCTACTCTTGGATTGAACAAGTTTCTCATTTCCTTGCCTTCAGGTGGAGGGTGAATCTGATTCTCCTCAAGCAGCCTGGTCTGGCTCAGACAGAGTAAAAAGAGAACCCTCTGCTCYTGCTGGTGCTGTGTGTGGCAGCAGCCAAAGCTGCTGTCACTGCTGGCTTTGGAGGTAACTGGTTTTTTTTCACACAAAATTTCAATTATTCTTCAGAATCAGGGAAGCCACTGAGCAAAGATATGTCATATCTGAAGGAGCAAAAGCCTGGCTTATCCTAAGTAGGATATGTGATAATTTTCTTTTCCATTTCAAGGATGAGAGAGTGTGTGGAATTAGTGGATGGAGCCATTAGAATTAGCAGTTCTATGTCTCAGTGAGAGTTTGGTGGGAACGTGCCAGGAGGAGAATGTTTGCTCCTGCTGTAATTAGAAAAGCAATCTGCAGAAAATCTGAAGATATCTGGCTTCAAATTAGTTCCAGACCCTTTTGCTGCCTCTTGAAACCATTATCTGTCCATGGAATAGAGTCCAAGTGCTGWACTTGATTCACCATGTGTCAGAAGTGTGGAGAAAAAGGAAATAACAGTGAAGAAAGCATGGAAGGTGTGTATCAGGAATGTCTTGGCTTGAACCTGGGAACTTTCTGCAGCCCATGGGGAAAAGTGTGGGCCAAAGGGAATAGTAAGAGCACACCACAGAATGAATATAGACTGCAGGGAATTCTGTTTTCTTAGGCAAACTATTAACCACATCTGCCAAATGTTGACTGGCCTTATTTTGTTACACTAACRTGAGAATCCATAAGAATTTATGAAACATCTTAGAAGGATGTTCTAGGCAAACTCAGACAAAAGTCAGGGTTCAGCTCTGCTGGGGTGCAGAGGTCAGTGGGTAACACCACACCAGCATGGAATTTGGGCAGGATGTACTCCTAAAATCTGCTGTCTGCATTGTGCAGCTCCGCTAGCACCTGATTAAAAGGAACCCAACAATTCCTTAGTGAGAGAATATTTTATCTAAATAAACCAACAGCCACTGTGGTGATGTGTTTGTAACCCTTTTTTTACCCTATAGATAGATTGAGGGGGAGCTTGCTCTCAGTTTACTGTTTTCTAAACACACAAAACACCTGTTTCCCTCTGTTTAGGCAAAAAATGTTCAGGAATTAATTCATAGGATAAAATCTTGGTTTCTGCTGAGATCTAATCCAAACCTTTTGCAGATGAATGGACCTGAGATAATACCTTGGTATCACCAGAGTAATTTGTGYTCTGCAGTCAAAACCCCACTCAAGTCCAATTTAGCTCTGAATTTGAAGGTACATATAGAATTTGAGCAGTGTACAAGGCTTGCACTCAGCCTGTGAAGAAAACATACATAATATATTTTTTCCATCCTACTAAAGACTATTTTTTCACCTCCATAGCTAAACAAGAAGCAAATGGCCATAATTAGAATTTAGTGTTTAACTACTGAACAAAAATGAATAAATAATGTTTCTTTCTGTTCCTTGGAGTTCTAAACATAATGTTTGTCATTACACAGGCCATCAGAGCTCTGCTCTGATATTTTTATTATTATATTTGATATTTTCTGTTTTAATCAAGCATAAAGGTCGACTGATTTAATTTCTGTTGACAGTGGAGACATGGTTTAATTYACTGCTCTGTAAGATATTAAAACATGACAGCATCTCAAGGAGTACCTGCAGCAACAAAATTCCAGGTAAAAGGACATAGCCTTGGTAATTTTTCTCATTTAAGATTGCTCATTTTGATCATCTTACATAGTTAAATGCCASTGCTTACAAATTTAAATACACATCAAATATTGCAATGATTAATARTGCTGTGTTAATGAGAAGAAAAATGTAGATGAATTTTGGTTTTCTAAGTTATTGCAGCAAAAAAGAGAACTAAATTCTCCAGTGAGTGCAATACTTCTTGTAATTTGAAACACATTTATCTGGAAAATGTGTTATTGGCACATTTATAATAAATCTATGGTTATTATTTTAGACAGGMAAGGCTTTGGCTCAATTTCTATTAGAAATTAAAGACCTATCAATGTTTATGATCTGGGGTATTTTTCTTCTATACTGGTGATTTAAATTGTTTTATTCGACCTGTATCACTATGGAGAGATCTTCCTTCCTATTTTTCCAATTAAAATTTGGATAGCTTTAAATGGATTTAGAGTTAATATAATTTCTGAGAAGTAAAAACAACATGTACATTTTTAAGTTAGAAAAGATGTGAGCACTGATGCAGCAAAGAGCTGCTCAAATATTTTTATGTTGGATCAGGGATTTTGGCTTAACATCCTGATATATTTCTGCACTTTTGCAGCCCAAAAAATTGGGAAGGAAATTCATAGGAGTGAGCTCTGTGAACTAGCACTRTTGTGAAACAGATGATTTTGTACTTTTGCCCTGGCTGGAATGATGGTTTCATACTTTTATTTCAGTAATTGGATTAAATAGAGAAAAGCAAAGGCACTATTGAAGGGTGCAGTACAAGGGAATGACCTTGTTAGGACAGCTCTGAACAAACCAAAGCCTCTGCTGCGTTGTTGTTTTGTAAGATTTTGGCTAGAAGGTCCAGGTGAGCACTTTATGCTGCAAAGCTATCTTTGCAAAAATCAATATTTTCTCTGTATGTTACTTGGAAGCATTTCTGACAACAGTAAGAGGAAGTATTTTCCAAAAATAAACCAAATACACCTTGGGTTGTTTTCATAAAGGTTGTGGCAGTTGGTCAGTTCTTCTATTTTTGAGTTAATCTGATCCAATTCAAGAGGTTTTGTTGACTTATCTACAATTACTTTTTTACCTTGTAAGCACTGCCTTCTGTTTTTCAGTGCAGGGAAGAAAATGGAGACTGATGACAAGAAATTCCCTCATTTCTCTAAAGATTTTTTGAGATTGAATAGCTGGGTGTACTGGAAAGGAGGGAGTTTGCTTTGGGGAGCTGATGGCTGGGAAGAAAATGGTCTGTTTATTTATGAAACTTGAAGTTCAAGAGTCATGACTCGGTATAAGGTTAAGTCAGTTCATCAAAATGTCAATGAAATACATGGATTTAAGAAATGTTGATTGCTTGTTTTTGATGAAATATCAGAGCATGGCCCTGCTTCAAAAACAAGGTATTCACATTTTCTTGACATGCAGTATTATGCAACGTGGAGCGAAAATGGACCTTTTGGTCTCCTGTTTTGGAAATGCAACAAGAYAACAAAATCATTTAATGTGTCCATAGAATTGGGAATTCCAATTCTTGTGGGAATTGTGTAGCATTATACAACACAATATAAATATATATATTAGACATAAGTAAAAGACTGCAGTGCAGTACAGAACAAGCCACAATTCCAGTTCAATGGCTGCCCAGAAAAGTTGGCTGGAGTTGCAGGAAATCACAAGGAAGAGCCCGGTGTCATCAGTCAAGTTACTCCAACAGGAATTGTCTCTGTGTCTGAGTTTCCTGTTCAGAGTACATTTGCATAAGCATCACTTCCATGAGTTTATCTCACCTGTAGCTGTGACCAGACCAGGTCAAAACCATGTTTGAAAGACCAAGATCTCAGACTCATTACTGCAAGGTATCCCAGCAGTAGCAGCATCACTAATTCCAGG
Source organism: Malurus melanocephalus (assembly GCF_030028575.1). NCBI lineage: Eukaryota > Metazoa > Chordata > Aves > Passeriformes > Maluridae > Malurus > Malurus melanocephalus. Next base: position 1,756,256 of record NW_026623364.1, on the reverse strand, counting down.
ATTGATGTTGTTCTTTTGGGTCTTTTTCTTCACAGCTGAGACAGAGAAAAATCAAGGTAAAATTAGTATGCCCAGGCACAGGATGAGAGCAGGTCCCTCCCTAGGCAGGGCAGGTGAGAACTGTGGTCCAAGGATTGTTCAGGTTTATTTAAGTGTGGTTTTATGTAAGCTACATAAACATCCTTTGAGCAGACAGTCACACTCCTTCAGCGTGGAGTGCTTATGTGAAAACATTCTTGCACTTGAGTGCACTTGAGTTCTATTTTTGRGTTACTACTGTTTTTCCTTGCCTGAATCTGTGTGTTAGGACAGCATTGTCTGRTAAATTTAGGGGATATCAATGAGGATTCTTACTACTTTTTTCCTTTTTTTTCTTTATTTTTTTTCTCTCCTATTAATGACTTGCAGCATTTATCATTCTCTCCGCCTTTGTCTCTATTGTCTCTCTATTCTCCCCAAATAAGAGAAGCATATTTAATACTTGTTAAGGGCTTTGAAAYCTTCAAAGAAGGATACAAGAAGAACTTGAAATGAGACAGATTAGGTTTTAGAGGGATCCAATGTTTTCTATGCAATACAAAGGGTTATTTTGAAAGCTGGAGGGGCAGCTCCTGCTGCTGCCTACAGGGAATGCACTCCACTAAGGTCTATGAATGTTTATTGAATTATAAAATGAATTTGCAGTGCAAAACTCCACTGGCACAAATAGCAGATGTCTCCTGCCACGTTTCAGACTGCCAGCCTGAACTAACTGACACATGCAGGAGACATTTGAATGGTTACAAAAGAAGGGAAACTTTCAGAAGGCTTGTCTGTCTTTTCATCCATTTCAGTCAATGAAGATGCTGTAGAGCAAAAAACTTGCAGTATCTGAGGAAAATTGGAAAGAGGYGATTCTTGCTTTTTAACTTTGGGGCCTGCTGGTAATGACTGTCCTAGAAAGGTAAATTTGCCGACTGGGCTCACAGTGGAGGCCTCCCTGTTTCCCCCCACCTGAAAGTTTTCCAGCCCTTACAGGAAATGCTGAGCCTGAAGGGGAACATGATCCCATCAGTTTGTGCTCATGCCTCAATCCCAAAATCTCTGGATGATCCTTGCCAGCACAGCCATGAGGATAACTACCAGAATGAAGTTTTTGTGTTGCTTTGTTTCCTCTTGGGAGGAGACCTGAGAGGTGAAAGCACCCAACCACATGGGCACAGAGGGCATTTCATCCAGGACCAGACTGAGCCTACTGGTGGCAAACCTGAAATACAGAAACTGGATATGTGAGGGGGTGGAGAACCAGCCACCTTCACCTATGGATTCACTGCTGTGCCAAAATACTTGCTGATGGGGACCTGACCTAGTGGTGCTTAATCTGGACAAAATTTAGGACAGTTTGGGAAGGATGGTGGGTGAGAAACTACATTCTTGTAATGCTGTGTGAATGTTTTGCAAAGGGCACCAAGGAAAGCATCTGAGGAGCTGGTTGTTTATTCAACCTTTCTCCTCCATGACRTCAGCTTTTCAGTAAACAAGATGCTGAGAAAATCACCTCTATTATTTATAGGGTGGTGGATTTTCCACTGTGTGCTCTCACCAGCWATGGGGGATTTACAGATTGACTGTWTTCTGCCGTGGCTCTTCTCCTTTGTGAATGTCAAAGATAAAATGGCTCTTTAAAAACTGGTTAAGTAAGTAGGTCAGTATTTGTTTCAGGAGGAGCATGTGTGATCTCTAAGACACTGATTTTCCTTTTGAAAGTCTCCATTTTTTTTCAGCACTGAAGAGTTCAGCAATGCTGGTGTAGCTTGGGTCCTTTTTAAAAGCTGCATAGTTCAGTGCTGAGGGGATTAGAGTTGAGCACACTTTAATGAACACCTGTGAAGAGAGAGAACCTGTTCAAAAGAATAGACATGTTGTGYTTCAAAGTAATCCACAGAGAGAAATATGGAGAGCCATTTAAAAAGAATACTGTGCATTTTAACTAGCTAATCCAGTTAAAAGAATAAATTTTCTGTGCACAGAAAGGCAAAATACAAGAGGGAGCAGAAGAGAAGGGCTGTGTTATACAGTTATAGCTTTCCCTGCTACATTTTTTGTTCTTAATCCTAATAAAAGCAAGAATACTTTAAGCCACCTACCTGAAACAGATATTCAGGGTGCAATTTCTGTGGGGTTTCTCTACGAAAATGGGATTATGTGCATTTAATGGGTGTCAGTTGTACCTTCTCTGTGCTTTTTAGCTAATAGTTGTTCTGATCTCTCAGGAAATGAGAAACTTTTCAGTGAGGATGAAATGATCACATTTAGTCAGAGAGAAGTAATAGAATTTTTGCTGACTGATTATTTTACCACCATTAATGCTTCCGTATGGTGGCAATGAACACATTGAAATATTCAGCTGATGAAACGTTTTATGATAAAAACCAAGCCAGCCTTTTGCAGAACTGAATTTGTGACCTGGCAGTGGCTTTAGAAGCTCCCCAAGATGGCAGCAGTGCTAAAACACTCAATGACTAGCAGCAAATACTGAAGTGAATCTTTAACTACTTTTTCAGAGCAGAATCTTGTGCTGAATGTCTTTTRTGTGAGAAATAAACAGAACCTGGTGCACCTGGGCAGTGCTTTTGCAAAGGACCTTTCTCCTGTGGTAGGAAGATGAATGATAAGAAGTTCTTTTTTCAAGATTTTTTGGTTTTAATTAGATGTCCTGTAATAGCTCTGTTCTTCATTCTTTCTGCTGTTGCTGTTGTACCAAAACTTTTCCTGGTTTGGAACTTCTTCCCATGTGTTTTGATTAAAATCATACATCATCTTGGCCTCCCCAAATAACTTTTTGGATGCAAGGTATTCTGTCTTCTCAAGCATAACAGATGTACACAGAGATCAAATCAATGCAAGTKTAAGAAAATGAAATTTTGCCCTTTGCAGCCTTTGCTGTCTCAGCCTCGTGAAACAYTTGGCAAACTTTAGGATCTCCTTGAAGGGAGCACTGCTGTCTGCTTTTTAAATACAGGGAAAGGGGGAGTGAGGGGAAAAGGAAATGAAACCTAAATAAATGAGCTGGGCTGGACTTGAATGTTGACTTTCCACTTCCCCACAAGGCCAGGAGGACCAGACCTCTCTCTTTTCTATTTGAATGCACAGCAGAGGAGGGAACATGTGCAGGGAAGGCAGTGTGAGACCCAAGTGTGACCCTGTAATTCAGTGTGACCTGGTTTGCTCCTCCAGGAGAAAGGGACTGGAGGGGTGACAGTCCCCCTTGCCAGCACCCTGGGGTGACACGAGGGTGCTGTGTCCCTGCAAGAGCCCTGCTGTGTCCCACAGAGAGGTGGCAGCCCTGCAGGACCCCTGGTCAGGGGGATCAGCCCAGGGTGGAACTCACTGCCCCAAGAGCTGTGTCCCTGCAGTCCCTTCACCCCAAGGAAAGGGGACAAAGCAAGAACATCCCTGGGTCAGTGCTGCAGCACTGTTTGCTCAAATATAGCTAGGATTTTGAAAGGAGAGTTTTCAAAGGAGTTCAGCTATTTTGCCTAGGGGTTCTTTTATCTTTTAATGCCACRGAGTGAAAACATTGATGCCCCTCTTGAGTCTGGAGATATTGGTGTCTCCTAGTTTCCTTCTTAAAGGGAATTTCTGCTGTGAGGACTAGCTCATTAAAAAGTGCATTTAGAGCAATTTAAGGGCAGATTTTCTCTTATTGTCAGGTTTCTAAGCTGTTCTGATGAGACCCAGTTCACCTGACACAGAAACAAAAGGACTGTAATAAAAAAAAATGTGTAAAATAAAGGGAATGAAAGTCTCTTCTAAGATTGTGTAGGATCAGCTTAAAATGGGCCTAAAATAAGTAGGATTTAAGTGAAGTACAAAAGATCAGACCTCAGAACAAATTGTCAGGTAATTTTAAGAAATCCTCTTTGCTTCTTGTGCTGATAATGGGACTGCTCTGGAAAMTCAGAACACTGCTGTTTTGGAGCAAACATCTCTTTATCTGTTTAGCTGATCTTCCTGTCACCTCAGAACATCAGAGCCAAGCAACCTGTAGTGTTTGAGACTGAAAATGTCCCTGGAATAATAAAACTGATCTCAAAGGTCATTTGAGATTTTCTTCTTGATAACTTTGTTGATCTTCTGAAATGGGGTAAAACCTGAGTTCTCCAACTAAATATGGGGGAAGAGATTATTTTGCTGAGGTAAAGATGTGACTTTGATTATATGCTGGTGAGTTTTATTTAAAAAGAAAAAAAAAAGGAGGAGGGGAACCCCCCAGCTCTTAGTTATTATTTAAAATTATGTCAATAACTTAATCTTCAAAAAATGGGGGAAAGAGTGGACTTTGTAGATGCTGGGGAAGAAAAACACCAATATGATTAAACTCCTTTCTAGGAGAGGAGGAATTCTTTGCAGAATATTGGTGAGGGTTTGGTTTGTCCTGAGCAGTGCCAGGAGCACAGGGATTGTCCTGCTGCATTTCCAGTCATCTTCTCCCATCCCCAAGCTAAGTTGGTGTCCCAGGAGCTCAGTCCCTGCCCAGCTCTGGCTGCAAAGCACCCACGGGGAGCACAGGAGAGAGGCCCTGGTGGGTCTGACCCAGGCAGGGATGTGCAGGGCCAGCACTAAATTAATTTGCATGTATGTCAGCTGTGTGCTGCAGAAATTAATTGCAGCTGCTGAACGGCAGGGATGGGCTGATGAGCAGCTTCAAAAGGTGGGTTTAGGACACCTGATTGGGGGTTGTTTGTGCCTGGTTTGGTGCAAAGCTCAGCTCTGTGTAATGCTTGATTCAAGAGTTTGTTTTTTTCGAGTCTGTGAGGTGGTGATGGCACCATATTTCATAAAATGAGTGTTTTGGGCAGTGCAGAAGATGAGGAGAGCAACGTGTACTCCCTGCTGGGACACTGCTGCTGAGGCTGCTCTGGAGAAATCCCAGGTAAAATCCCAAAATGTCTCTTGTCCTTTTGCTGGAGGAGGTGTTCATGCTTCAGACTGCTTCGTCTTTCAGTCAGTGCTCTGAATACTGATTTTCTCAGCTAAAAAAAAAATAAATTGTCCGAATCCAAGTGCTATAAAATTCAATATATGCTAATCAAATCTTTTAAGAGATCAGCAATTGTTAATGGGCAAATGGGCGAGGAGGCCGTTTGATGTGGATTTTGGGGATGGTTTTGGTGCAGCACAGTGCACAGCAGCAACACAGGCAGGTGTTTTCYGTCTGCTGTTGGGGATATCTGGAATTGTTACATGGTGGGGAGGTAAGCTTCTCCAAAGTTTTGATTTTCCCACCTAACTTTGAAATCCAGTCTCTAAATGAACAGTTACGGGGAGAAGGGGAGAGGGGGAGGAGAGCGCTTTCAAGAGGGTAGAATTTCCTATCCCTGCCTTGTTTAGGGGAACAGCCCGAACCCCTCGAGATAGTTATTGAGGGGAAAGTTCCCAAATGCCGGGGAAGGGGCGGGGATTGATGAACCCAGGGCTGCGSGGCGGCGGAGCGCGGGCAGGGGGCAGCGTCGGGCCGGGCGATGGAGCCACGCGTTCGGGAGAAACCAGAGCTGGAAAATGTGTGCGAGAGGATAAAGGATTCCCCTCGCCCTGGGGTGCTCTGAGAGAGAGAGCAGGGAAACGCTCCGGACACGGCCGCACGGCCCAAACCCCGCGGGTTTTTCGAAAATCCTATTAAAGAGTAGAAAATGAATGCGCGGCAGGTACCCGCGCAGGGTTTAGGATTTGCTGTTGGTGCTGGAAAACGCCTCTTTTGCTACACCAGGAGCTTTCTCCCCACTCGCGGGATCCTCTGTGTTTATTGTGAATGTGGCTTTGCTGGCGGCTGGCCTTCGGGTTGTGGTTTTGGGGGATTTTGTTTATTTTCGGGGATTGCTGGAGGTGGTCCCCGGTTGTTTCCCCGTGCTCTGTGCAGGGTTGGGATCAAACACACGTTCCAGGCGTGATTCCCATTTCCTCAGGGGCTGCCAGCCCGGCTTTGGTCCCTGAGCATCCTTCCYAAGGCTGTGGGATGTCTGTCCTGGCTYTGCAGGGCTCAGCACACCCAGCTCTTGCTGTTCTCTGCAAGTGCTGCTCCCATCTCAGCGAGTGATTGCACTCTGAGCCCTGCAATATTCCTGGAAATATTCTTCATGTTGAAACTGTGCCTTATGCTATTTTATTTTTTTAATAAGCTGGTGGTTCAGGTCCCAGTGTAAAGAAAAAGCAAATGTAGCTCTTGTGTTTATCTTGTGGAAGTGTAATCCTTACCAACCAGGAAATTTTGATAATTATTCTACCTACACACATATAATTTAAGGAAAAAGGTCAACCCAAGCTCTTTTTTTTGTTTGTTTACTGTAGTTAAATTTTCTGATACTGCTTTCCCCCTTTCTTATTTTTGCCTAAGTAAGAGAAGAAAAGACATTATGGTGGTTCTTGCCTGCATATGTAACCTCTCATTAATGAAAATTTCCAAGACTCTTGCATTTGCATACACAGAGTTATCTTTTAGGAGTTCTGCCAGCATRTAGTTTTGAATTTTTWTTTTTTTTYACCCTTACTAAWGAACAAGGARATAKCTTCCAGGCTGCTGCTACTAAGTTCTGTTAGGAATGAAGGAAGATGGTGCAGGAAGGAACTTTGATGTAATGCATATATTGTGTCATATTTGGGGGATTGAAAGGAGAGGGTTTTGCTGTTTATTAGTAMAACAAGTGTCTCACAAGTGACTGTTTGGCAAACATGATAAAGATGCTTTACTATGTAAAACATGAAATATTTTGTTGCTTGACTTGGCTGCTCRGAGTTTCTGAGACCTCATGTGAGTATTGAGGAGAATACATCCTGAAAAATTAGTGTAAGGGGAAAAAACACTTTTATCTGTATGGGAGAATACAGGCTTAAAGKAGGGAAGAGCTTTGGGTTCTGCATGAATCAGGCTGCACTCAGACTACAGGAATGCCTAGAGGGTAAAAGTGGAGAAAAAGCAATGTAGTCTTGCTGGTGTGGTGGTTTGGGCAGAGGGTCCCACAGTTTATTCTCCTCTCACAGTTCAGAAAGCCAAAATGAACWTTTAAGTGGACTCACATAGTGGAGAAGACCCACAATAAAATGTAGTCACAAATCTTCAGGCTTAAACAGGTTTAATTAAAAGTTTCCTTGCTGTTTTGATGCAAAAAGGATCAAAATCTGGCTAAAACTGCTAGGCAGAATCTGGGTCAAGAATAATGTGCTTCAATTCAGCACCTGACTGCAACCACTTGATAGTCTGGAAGATCTGGGAACAGACTTGGTGAAAATACGAGGGCTTGATGTGCAGGGAATGGTGCAAATTGAAGGCTCAGCTCATTGCCCACGAGCCTTGCAAAGCCCTGGTGTGCACCTGAGTGCAGCAGCTGTGCCACCACACTCAAATCCCAGACTCTGTCTTCAATTCTTTCAGGTTTAGGCAGGGCAAAGTGTTAGTGACAAGTGAGACAGGTTGATGGAAATGCACTTTTTTTCTTAGTCCTTATTAGCTGCTGATTTTATTCTTTGCTTTATGAATGTATGTGGTGTCTTAGCWATCAAGTGTCTTCAGTAGTTGACCAACTGCCTGTAATAGTCAGGCTTTTCTGCAATCTAAAGCAAAATTTCTGAAATTACTTTGCAATCCAATGGCCTGAAAATGGTATTAAGGATCTGGCTTGGTGATAGTAATTGACTTTTAGTTTCATTAGATACCATTAATATCAGTGCTGTCAATAAAAGCTTGAAAAAACATCTTGAGCAGAAGCTTAGCTGAAGTAAAACAGATATGAGGAATAATTTGGATTTCCAGCTTTGATGGTTGAAGTTTAGGCTGTTCTGATCAATAAATCTGGTCTCTAAGTTCCACCTTTATTTTGCCCTGTCAATTAGATAAGCCTGAGCCATGTTGGTCCTCACTGAGACAATTACATTATTGATGGAGGATCATCAACCCAGTGGCACAAAGGGGAATACCTGGATTTTCTTTCTGCCRGTGAATTTATCCCTGGATTCACTGCTATTTTCATTAAGGAAAACAGCAAAAGGTCATGGATTTTAACCCCCCCAGGAGTCAGGCCTGATTGTGGTGGGCGATGCAGTTTTACACATTAGGTTTGCCTGTCAATTAGAATTGTTCAACCCATTTTGGTCCAACCCCTTTCCTCATATTTTCTCTCTGCTCTCACTTAATATTTAGGAGARACTGGCAGATTTTTTTGATTTTTGGAAACTGAAAGCAAGCCTTTAGGCTGTTAACAGACATTTTTACAAGCAGAAGGATAGGCAGACATGATTTTTAGCTGAGAGGAATTGCACTGTAGTTTTAGAGGAGAATATTAGGGGAACACATTTCACAAATGTATCACACAACAAWACACTAATTCTTTGTGTGTCTCCAGAGGCCTCAGCCCAAAGGTAGCTGAAATTCTATACCATAATTGCATTCTTTCAAAATTGCAGCTATAAGAGGCCATAGTTGTTTCCAGAGAAATGTTAAAAATGGGATGTGCATTTTTCTGTACATACGTTGCATATGTTAGCATTCACTCACAGATTACTTCATTAACCTTTGCTCTTCAGAAGCCTTGGAAAAAAACATACTTGAAGGAAAAATAGATTGGGAGAGCAGGCTGAAGGGATTTCATCAGAGGTCAGAATCCAGCAAGTTGGCTCTCCCTGCCCCCTCCCTCGACTAAASAGCTTCTGCTCCCTCTGTCTCCACAAAGAAACAAATAAGTCTTGCAGGTGTTGCAGAAGCAGAGATTATTTTGGTGTTTATTCCTCATGTGTGTTTTCAGGTTATTTTACAATGCTTTTTGCATGATTTGCTTATTCAGGTTTTTTTTTGGTTGTTGTTTTTCTTGCATGGAAGCTATACTAACAAAAAACAAACAGAAAACCAGATAAAATGCATTATTTTTTTGTCCAGCCTTTTGTTTTAAAGGCATCAGAACAAGGGGTTACCTGAATGACTTGGGTCTGAGATGCCTCTGGCATCCATAGCTTATCAATACACCTGGTTTCAATGTAGCTGTGGCTGTTTTTTCTTTTATTTCTGTTACCTATTTTTGKTGTCCACATTGTGACAAGAATATACTGGATGTGGCTAAACTCACTCTGTGTTCTGGATTCAATTTTAAAAGTGACTTCTCAGGGCCAAGTTATAAGCCTTTGAAATATGGGATCATAATAGAAACGCTGACAGTATCTTAACAGTGTCTGCACTGGTGGGTGTTTCTCTAATATAAACAAAYGGTGTTATTGGGCTGCTCTATTTCCTCACTCTCCCTGCTTTCCTTCAAAGGTGGTTTTATCACTCATTAGCTTCAAAACCATCATTTTTATTTTTTTTTTGCTTAACCGGCAACACTGTTTGTTTTTGTTTTGTTTTCCCCTTTGGATCTCGAGTGGAACAGGGCAGACAGGGAAAATTTAGGTTRCAGCTTATCCACAACACTTCCCTGCTGTCTGATGCTATTATGTGCTTATGTTCAGTAAGTGTGTAAATAAACACTTTCAATCCAAGCCTTGGAGGGGACAATCTTTAAAGCAAGTGTCATGACAGTGTAATTAAGAGGATGATCATTTTAAGATGCTGTATTTCTAGTGTGYTGCATTGACAGAACTTAAACCTTGYGCCATAAATCACCAAGGAAAACCTCGGTAACTTAAGTGATACCCGAGGAAAGGCTTACCTGTTCCATTAATTTAAAACCCTTATTTTGGGCTGCAGTTTCACGGGGAGATGAAGGTGKAAGGAGCATCTTCCCTGTGGGTGATAAAGTCAGGGCTGCCCACAGGCTCCTGCAGGAGAATTGCTGGCACAAAGCAGAGAGGACAGGGGTGAGACAGCAGCAATGATGTRCAGACAGGCACGGGAGGTGCCTCCTTTGTGCCTTCTCCCATCTGTGGAAATTCCCGAGGGCTGGGAGCCGCCCCGGTAACTGCAGGATGTTGTGCAGCTTCCTGTAAATGCTGCGTTAATTGAAGCGTGTCTGCGTCCTCACGTGTGCTAAGTGGTGTTTTCTCTCAGAAATCCTAYCAYACACTATTATTAACCGGCAGCACTMGTGGATTCCTTTTCTTCAGCTATTTCCTTYAGCTAGAAATGTAAAACCGTGCTGCCCTGAAGGGTTGTTTAGCAAGAGTTTTAATGAAATAATAGAAAYGTTGCACCCTAGTGATTTCYCCCATGCAGGGAAATGTCACAGTCCATTGGTCTTTCCCAAGGACATTACATGAGATTACACCTATTTTCATTACTCTGCTCGAGTACAATATTGTTAAGTAAATATTTGCCCAAAAATGTGGCCATCCTAAGGTGTGAGCTGTCCTGCAAGGTAAATAATTAAAGCGTGTGCTCTCTCTGCTAGCAGAAACCAGTGCTTGATACAGGTTTGATCATTTCACATGTCTCTTTGGCAATCCATAACTGTCTTCTGCAATTATTTTCATCACGCAGCCAAGCAGAGATAAAAGGTAGAACATGCCTCTCTCTCCTGCTCCCAGGGAAACTCCATTATCCTTCAAGGGCCACGTGGCTGCCGAAAAACCAATGCGAGTGGGAAGAGGCAGCCCGCAAGGACGAGCTCAGTGTGAGCAGAAAATGAAGTTGTTAGCAGACAGCAAACTGCAGCCCTCGGTCCTTATGAATATTTGAATGAGTAACTAAAAACAGCTCAGTGGACTCTAAGCARCTGTGACAGCTGAAACTGCCTGGCAAAGCAGCGGTCTGCAAGGACCACGATGAAAAGAYCAGCAGTCACATTTCCACCTACACCACCATCAGTGTATTGTAAAACATGCCTGGGTTCTTAGTCCCCAAATATTGTTTAGAAAGAAAAAGATCTTTTACCACTATGAATTTTCATAAGCAAGGAATGCACTGAACATGGCAAGGAATTTTGAATCCATTAAAGTCCAGTGATTTTTAACAACCTACTCAAGGCAAGAGAATAGCCACAACAGACATTGAAATATTGATGTTGCTTGTACTTATAGAAAATTTGCCCTGGTGAGTCTTTCATTAATATTTTTCAGCTAGTTCCATGCGGCAAGAAAGATGATGAGAACAGTTTCCCTGAAGCTAAAATGCTCTGAATAATCTGCACTAAAAAGAAAGGGTGAAAGCACCGTAATAAGCCAACTAATGAAAGACTGGGCTTATTTTATAGCAGGTGGAAATAAGTGCAGGAGATATAAAAAGAACAAAGCAGCTATATCTGTTTTCTTGGAGAAAAAAAAAGGAGAAAGGAAAAGTCAGTTACACTGAAGTGCAAATTTCTGACTGATTTTTCTTTTTTTTTTTTTGTTCTCATGTATGTTATAAAGCTGCTTAAAGATGTGTTTGGTCTGACCTTCTGGAGGGTATAGACCACAGTTAAAGTGCCCTCTGCTGTGTTCAGAACATGAACATTCCTGACTCAGTTGTTTTCACTGGAGCTGCTTACCCAGGAGGATTTTTACCAGAATTGGTTTRGTACAGTGTTTAAGGTGTTGGCTTTATAGGAAACTGTGAGGGTGACACCTTCCTCACATTTCTTATTGCTATTGCAAGTTTACGCAATAAATCTGACTTGAGAACCAGATGAATTGCTCAGATAAAATGTAACTRGCTTGCCGTAAATGAGTAACAAAGAAAGAAGTCTGCTTTTAAAATAGGAAGATGAAGAGCCTTTTTAGCAAAAACTGCACTTTTCCATCTGTCAAATGGCACTTCCTTCTGGCACCTGTGCCATTTGGTAGCAGTGACATTGATTTCAGGTGCTGGAGCTGAGTCCTTTGAAAAATCGTGGAATTCCCACCAAACCTGTTCTTGTGCCTTCCCCCAGAGTGATGGTAGAATAATTGATCCTGTGGTAATAAAACCCAGCTATTGACTGGCAATGCTCTTGAACTGCTGCCCAGAACTCTGGTCCGTGAGCTCAGGTTTTTGGGATCCACAGCTGAGTCATGTTTGTTAAGGGAGCAATGTCAGAGCAAACTGGAAGGCTGAGCAATGATTCTACCTCTTTTGTCATTGCCATCAAGTAAATGTTTCCCAGAAAGTATGAAGCAAATAAAAATTCAGGCTACATGAATGAACCACAAAACTGAATGGCAAATTCTTCGGACATTTCTCTTTCAAATTTTGCATTTGTAATGATTTTTAATTTTTTTATTTTAATTTAATATTTTTGTTTTGGTTACATCACAGAAACCTTATCTGGTTGTGATTAACTGGTGGGAATTAGTTTGCACAATGGCATAGTTACTTAGTTTTGTTCTATCTTGCATACAGAAGGTCTTGAAACTTGTTCTCTTTTCTCCTGTGCTTTATGTTTTTAGTAATATTTTGTTCTTGCAAAACTGATGRAAGGTGTTGTGGACAGGAAATGATGATTTTACAAGGAAGAAGAAAAAGGGGATGAGGTGGTGAGGGCAGGGAAGAGAAAAGGTGCCTCTCTTGAAATTCTAGGGATGATGCCACTGTTTGGGACCRTAGCACAGCAAATGTGTAAAGGGTATTTTCTTAATTCCCAAGATTCTTGGGTAAGCCCAGAAGCTTTGAAAGCTGCAAGCATTTAGTTCCTCTGTCACATGTTAGTTTGGAACTGCTCTCTTGGATGATTTCAAGGGTTTGTTATTTTGGCTATACTTTCATAAATCAAAGTTTTTATGGGGTATCACAGAGGATGGACTCAAGGGAGCCTGGAATGGAACAGGACTTGCCTGGAAAGGCCAGTTTGGAATGCAGCAATATCTAAAAAAGAAGTGGGTCAGACTGTTCTGGTGAGGGATGGCAGTGATTCCTGTCTGTTCTCCTTAGGCTCCTGACTCCATGGGGAATGCTAAAGGAAACATAGTTTGTCCTCAAGAGCTGAGGGGTTGGGAAGTTCTGGCTCAGTGCAGAGGCAGAAGATGCCAATGACATTCTAAAGATCTGCTGTGCCCAGYGAAGGATGAGGGAAAGGCAAAAGTGTGCGGGTCCCAAGGGTGTCCCTGCYCTCTGCGTCCCTCCACAGCCAGGGMTGCTGTGGCTCCAGCTGAACTGATGATGCCACTCTGTAAAGATACCCAGGCATCACTGCTGCACCTCTAAAAGGTGTTAAAGGCTGCAGATTACTCAGTTAATCAGCTCTGGATCATTTATTTCCTCAGTGTTTATTTTGCTGACTCCATGGAGGACTGAACCTCCACGGAGATTATTTTCTTGATTCAGCCCCACTGTACCAGCTCTGACCCAACTTAAAAAGCTCTTCAAAGATTTAGGGAATATATATATATATATATATGTATATATATATATATATATATACTCCTGGATTTTATCTCCTCAGCTATCTTTGAGCATCTCTTTTCCTTTGACCATGTCAGCCTGAGCATAGCAGGTGTGGATATGTTTGGTTTTTGTGCTTTGATGGATGAAGACTGGAAGGAAGCACCATCAAAGGCTCGACCCATTTTTGGGTACCCCAGTGAGATGAGGAATTGTGGAGTGAGAGTTTGTTGTGCTGTGCAGTGAGGAGGAGCTCTGCAGGGAGTTATGGTGTTCTGAATGCTTTCTTGCCTCCTTGTTCAGGCACATGAAAGGAGCTCACACAAACATCACAAATTCCAAAGATTTCCTGAATCTCTCGTGGGGCAGAGGCATGCTAAGTACCTGCTAAATGTTTGCAACAAATAAGAAAGTGCTTGGAACAGTTTGCCTTGTTTTGTTTTCTACTTTTTGGACAGCAGAGGAAGTTCTTTAATCTTGGTGCTCTTCCACTCTCGCCTCTCCATTATTGATAGTTTCCCACCAGGATCTTGCAGGCAGGGCTGATCAGAGGCTGGGGCTTCACAAGTTGTAGCAGCAACAACAAATTGGCCCGTAAAAATAGCTTTTCTTTCTGTTCAATATTTTTCTGGGAAGAGAAGTCTTAGTTTTATTTTTTTTTCCCTTCCCAGTAAGTGGATGGAGCAGACTGGATCTCGTTATGCACAGAGAGGTCTGAGCCTGCACCTAACACAAGGTTTGAGTCCACCAGTGGCTTTCATTTATTCACAAAAGGGAAGAGGCACTCCTGACATCTCTGTGGCATTCTGCAGCTCCAGAAGGGTCTGTTTGGGCTCMCATTAGTGATCTCTTCGCCCACAAAGGAAAAATAAGGATTTGTGTCTTGCTCTCCACTGGAAACATTTCAGCAGGTATCACTGACTCTCTCTGGAAGTCATTTGCTCTGAGATTCTCTTGGCTTTGTACACAAAAAATAAGACCTGAGACTTGTTTCATTGAAGCTCCCCCACCCCCCAGACCCCTCCACACAGTAGGAGACAATAGCTTATTTCCTTTTGTTATTCTCTTTTTTTATCTGTTTTCATAGCCAACAATAAGAAGCTTTTATTTTCTCTCCATGGCTCTTCAMATACAGTGAGGACTTCTGTTTTCATGATTCAATGATATGCTTGWCCATTTACAATATCTGATTACTTTTTGAGTGCATAATAGATTAGGGGGAGAGATCCTAGCTACTTGCTTTTAATTCCTGTTTGAAGTAGTYATTTAAACAAGWCAAAAATAAAATGGACTCTTTGAATGACTGGGAAAATGGAATTACTGACTTTCATGGAAGTTGCTGAAGCAGTGTGATTCTAATTGAATCAGCTGATGGAATAAGATGCTTATAAATCTACACTATTTGCTTTTGACAGAATTCTATTTTTTTAATTTTTCAAATAGAACAGCCAATTTTTTTTTTTTTTAACTCTTCTATATCTATAAGGAATTTTTAAATAAAGACCTTTTTCCACAGTTGGTCTTTACAGGTTTTTGGGCATCTGTTCTGAATCCCCTGAGTCTTAATTGCAACAGTCTTTGTAGATATTGAAAACAAACCATGCACAATAGAAAAACCAAACACGTTCTGTGGAAAACCCTGATAGGATTAAAATTCTCAAGGAAATTTTTTTGATCCATACTGTCTTCTGAGAATTAAAGGGAATCTGATTTGTCCATTTGAAAAGGAAATTGGGTCAGTGTCTTGAACTSCGTCAGCTTTCCAGAGTACTGAAAATATCTTATTTTTTATTATTTGGAATGTGAATGTGAATTTAGGATACTTTTATTTTTTCTTCTCCATTGAAATTATTGCATGACAGTGCTGCTGAAGACATTTGGGAGGGGAAACTATTCCATGAGAAGTTGTGTAGYAGTGGAAAGTGAATAACCTGAGGCAAAACAAGAAAGAAATCGGAACAAGTTCAGGTCAGGGTGTTACTTTGGGGATTAATAGCCAAGAGCAGCAAGGCAGGGGTGAGGTGAAAGCAGGCTAAATACTTGAGAGCTGCAGTCAGACCAGACAGAAAGGACTTGTAGGAACATGGCAGTTCTGGCATGTTAATCAGGTTTTTGTKATGGAGGTGCTTGTATAGGAATGGYACWGAAATTTRTTATTTTTTTATTTTGAGTATATAGTATAAAATATAAACCCAAACTGGTTTCACAATTCGCTTAAAAAGTGATCCAGTTAAACTTGTGAGGATGGTTAATATCAGTGTGTTGAATTTAGCTTGTTCTGGCAAACAAATCCAAACCTGTTTCTGTCCTGTTTAGGTACATCTATGTTTACACAARTTAACACCTTTGATTCTTAAGATTCTTAAATTGCTAGGCTGAATGGATGCWATCCTGCCAGTAAAGCAGTGTTGTCTAAAAACTGCAATTTTGCCAACTTCAGCTGTCGAAAGAAACCTTGATAATTTAAACTTCTCCTTTCCCTGATACTCAGATGTGCCCATGTTCACGTGCTGGGTTTCCTCAGGACTGTGRTGTTGCAAGGGGTTCAATTTTTCTGCTCCTGCCCTGAGTTTGTTGAGACCAAGCACTCCCCTGGCTCTTGTTTAGATCCATCCAGAGCTGCCTGATGAGGCACCAGCAGCGCCAGTATGTCCTGCAGCCTTCTCCAGCAGCACAGCTCCATCAAGGTACCATTTTTCTTCTCTTGGTTGCATTGTGTATTAGGAATTGTGAGAATGAAATGTTTACAGAGTTTGCAGAATGTCCTGATTTGGAAAGGACCCACAGGGATCCCCCAGCCCAGCTCCTGGGTGATGTCTCACATGGGATGGAATCCATGACCTTGGCATTGTCAGAGCACCATGCTCTGATTGTCTTCCCCTTGAGCATCTTCTGGTTGTAAGAAAAGCAGATTTCTTCAGGAGAAGCAGTTTAACCTGTGGTTTTGTATCGAAACCTTGGATTGCCAAGGCTTGGGAAGTTTGGGATGTGAGGAATGTGGGCTGCTAGCAGCTCACACCAGGCACTGTGTCCTCAGCTGGATGCAGTGAGGAACTCTGGAACCTCGTGCTGTGAGCAGCAGCACAGCTAAAGCAGATATTTATATCGGTGTGGAACGGGCATGGGGCGGTCACAGAGCCAGAGGGAGAAATTCTGTCTGGACAGTCTGTGCCCATCTGCAAGGRCTGTCATCCTGGATCAAAGGGCTGAATTTTCTCCCTTCAAAGTCTTTTTTTTTGTCATAGATAGGCATGCTTGCTTTTATGTAAAAGGAGAAGACGTACCAAAACAGGATATCCCAGATAGCAAATTTTAATAGTGTCAATATTTTAAAAAAACAAAAAAAAATCAGGTTAGTCAGATAACTTGTGACTGAAAAGTGATCTAGTACTCTATACACAATTCAGTATTACTTATCTAGTGTTTGATTCTAATTTTCAACGTATTTCTTTTAAGTGTGGATTTCCTATCTGTGGCTATGGCAAAGCCATTTATCACATTTTTACCCCTTCAGCTCTTGTACCTCATGAACATGAACTGCTGCTTTTGAAACTGTTACCTTTTTATCACTAACTGCTCAGTGATTTATTTCTTACTAAGGCTGCAGATCAGATGTTCTGTCTTTGAACATCAGCCTGCCATGGGAAGAGTGATGAAGGTGGGCAGGTGACATCAGATTTAATTCTGCATATTCTCACAGTTACAGAGCCTTTCAGCGGTGCTGAACTCAGGCTGTGTGATGGGAAACCATCAGGCACCTTGTTACAAGATGTTTGTTTGCATTCTACTCCAAGCAGCTGTAAATAAACATCTTGCCACAAGGCCATGTTTTAGTGTGTGACTCAGGAATGAAGGGAAGGAGGGATTCAGGCTGTTTTCTTCAGGCTGCTGTTGTGTTCCAATCTGCCTGAGGTGGTGAGCTGCTGCATGTGCCTGGGCACACAGACCAGAGCGTGCTCCTTGTTTCTTGCCCCTCCAGTTTCTTTCAGAAAGCCCAAGAACTCCTCACTTTACTCTGAGGATGAGTAAGATACTTCACTCCTTTATTTTTTGAACCAAGGTTCTCTTTTATGTGATCTGAATTGATATTAAAGRGGAAGATTATTCTGAGGCCCCCCTGTTGCCAAATCTTTGCCAAGCTTCCTCTGTGTCTACTTGCAGGGCAGAGTTTTGGCAGCCAGCCCCATCAACGTTCTTCTTCCTCCTGYTGCTGGTGTAAAAACCAAACACAATGGAAACAGATCACATTTTTCTTATCTTTTGATCGCTTTTTAGCTCACTTTGGATTTTTGCTTTGCCAGCATTGAAAATGATTAAGAGCTGGTAATTCAGCCATGGTTAGTGCTAGRTATAATTTATACCATAATGTTCATCCCCTTTGCTTTTCACTTAGCTCCTATTCCCAGGGTAAGGAAAGCGACATTCATGAAAAAAAGAAAAGTTAGGTCAAAACTGCTCAATTTTCCACCAGAGCTAAACTTGGCTGCACAAGTCCTGAAGGACGRGTGTCTGCTTTCTAGAAAACAAATGATATATTGATTTCCTGTTAAAAGARAGCACTGACAGGAACTTCTGAAACAAAAGCCTTCTTTCAGCAGGGCATTTAAATATGGGCTTGCTTAAACTGTGCTCTCGTGGAAGAGCTCTTTGGTACCTTCTTTGAATCCCCGTGCCAGCCTTGCCCTGGCCTCACCTGAGCTCAGGGGGTCACAACCATAACCTGCATTTTGCATCCCTGAGCAGACTGCTGAGATTCTCAATTTCTAAAGAATGTCAGAGTCCATTGAGGGTTTTCTTCCCTTTCTCTCTTTATTTTCCCCCCTTCTCTCACAGTCACATACAGTGTGAACTTCAAGACTCCTTATAATCTTCCTCCGTTTTGTGAAGACAGGGAAGAGGTTATGCAAGATATTCTTTTTGTAAGCTAATTTTATTTTCCATTTTTCTGTTTACATATATTGCAATGCTCTTTTTCTCCAAATCCTGACCAAAAAAATTCCCTGGACAAAGGCAAAAARGAGTAATGCATTTTAGATTTTTAAATAATTTCCTCAGATGAGGAGCAGCAGCTCTTCCTGCTGGTGTAATGGGTGATAATTTAATTTTCCTGGAAGCACAAAGGGACTTACCTTTTGGTTTTGTTTTTTTTTTTAAAGTTTCCTGCACTAGCAGTGTTTTCTCAAAGGGTTTCTTGAGCTCCCAATAGCATTTCCCAAGTGACTTTTCCCCCTGTGTTGCACCCAGGTGATCCCTGCTGTGGATTCCTCTCCTTTCCCATCCTTTCAGATGAGAGGCTGGSTCTTGGCAGGAGCTGTTCCTGCTTGCCCCAGAATGGCAGAATGACAAGCTGGAACAGTGACTCATGGAGAAAATATCTTTCAAGTGCAGGAAATGAGGAGACAAAAATATCAATCTTTTCCGATCATATTTGTCAAGAGCTGTRTGAATGAGAAGGGGATGATAAACTTTCAGGTATTTCTAATTTGAAAAATACCTGTAGGAATTGCTCCAAGCAGATTGATTTCTTTTTTTTTTTTTGCGTTAAGATTCTCAGGAAGCTATAAAACACAGCAATGTGATGGCAATAAGATACCACCAGTTTCTTAAATAGATGAAAGGATGCTTCAAAGTCTATTTGTTTAGTCAGTGTCTCTTTTCATCTTTGTTAATTGCTGAGAAGGATGAAGTAGCATTAGTATGCACAGCTTGTGAATTATAATCTTTAAAAGCAATCTTTCTTTTTTTTTTGAAGCATAGGTGTTAACATTAATTCTGCTTTCCCACAGGTGCAGCACATGTGTTTGCTGACATCCCTATAAATTTATTGCCATAATAATAAAAAAAAGACAAAGGTTTGGAAATTGTTTTAACTGAGAGGTCCTTCTTCAGACATCCATGTCTTTTTTTTTTTTAAGTCTCTTGTAATAATGTATATAATCTTGAAAATTGGGAACAGTATTAGAGTTCATGTAATAGTTCATTTGGAAACAATTTTACTGTTAAGTTGTCCCATTCTTGTGCTACTTTCTACTCTACTATGTTCAGTAATACATGAAAAATCCATCTTTGGTAATACAGTTCAGCTTTTGAGTTTCACATGGATATCTAAGAGGTCTTGTTTCTCATCTTCCAACTTTATTCATGGCAGTCTTAATCTCTAAATCAAAACTGAGAGGAAAACTTCATATTTATAAATATATATATATATGTCTGTGTGTGTTTATGTATAACAGAATGGACTGTGCCTGCATCATAGTTACCCAACAGCATGATATCCCTTCTGCCCACACTGTTATAATGTTATTTCTGGTGTCTAAATGAAAAATTATTTGTGAGCTCAGACTCAGTCATCTTCAGCAATTGGAATGCTTATGGCAGGTGACTATCATGTCATTGCGATGTTTTGGAGCTCAATATCAGATAGCCAGTAAAAAAAAAAAAAAACAAAGGTGTGAAATTTGCAGTTGGAAACTGTCAGAGCTGGCTTCTTAAAAGTTGTATTTGACATATGCATTTCCAATCTATAGAAGATTTCTCTAGCCTGGGTGCAGCTCGCAATGAGCTTGTGAGGAGCTGGGGAGTTTCAGTGTACTCCCCCCACCAGTTTGGGAACATTATCAAAACAGGGGTGGCATTATCAAAACAGAGAATCCTAAAACGAAGATAAAATGTGGAGGGGAAGAATGAACTCTGCTGTCGTTGCACACACAACCTTCTCAACCCCACTGAACCAAAAGCTGCCTGGAGCTGTAACGTTCTGCTCGTGTCAGGGGCGGATCAGCTTGGCTCTGGTACAAGCAGCATCTAAAAGTGGTGGGGGGAGGATTGAGCTCTCTGGCAAGCTGCTTTTTTGGCTTTGACTGCCTTCCAATTTTTTTTTTAAGTGTCAGTTAACCTTTGGTAGGTAGATTAGCAGGCATGTAGGATTCCTCTCCAGCAAGGCTGSAGTAGCTTTTTTCCCCTCTGTACCTGAAGAGTCACATTATTGTGCCCAGATCTTTTTCTTTCATCTGGTGGCCCCTCAAGAGCTCTTAAATATTCCTGTTTCCACCTGCCTTTGTGCAGTGCCTGCCTTCCCAGGTTTCTGCTGCAACAGAAGAACCAGTTTATAAAGATATAGAGCCCAGCGACTATAAAGGAGCTCCCTCTGTCAGTTTGTCATGCTTTAAAGGATTGTGGGCACCCTGAAGGGAAGATTAGTGGAGGATTGTCCAAATTGTCAAGGTTCTGAATTCTTTTTTAGCAACCATTTTTTTTGCATCGGCTTAGAAAAGAAAAGGTCTGTTTATGGGGGGAAGGTGGTGAGCGAGCAGGAATGGTGACATTCCCTCTGTTTAAGAGGCTGATCACAGACCATGAGCTGTTTCTCAGTTCCAGATTTAAGCATCTGGTTCAGCCCACTGAGACCTAAAGCATGAACTTGGAGTATTTTGTTCTTGCCCRGAACCTGAAATCAAGGATCCTAAATATTCAATGTGACTTTTTCACAGGGCTGTCTGCTCTAGCTCTGATAAAATATGTAAAATATCTCTTTGTCTTCTCTCGGACATGCCTTATTTTGTACTACTGCTGTAAATTGCTCTCTCTTGGTGTTCTGAATCAATGTCTGYTCAGTTTCTGTTGCTCTGCTTGTCCCCAACATGTCCTCTTCAGCCCAGTGATGTTGGAGTGRACCAAGGTGTAAATTTGCTCTGGACTGAGCAAAGTCAGTGGTCAAATAGGAAGGGAAAGGGGCTGGTCTCACTGACACAGTGCACATCTGGGCAGCACGTGTACCAGGAGTGAAGTGCCTTTGGGACATGTCAGCTCAGCCCATTCCCATGAATTATCTGTCCAGCACAGGCACAGTAAATCCAGGGAGCCTGGCCCAGCTCAGGTGTTCTGTGTGGGCTGCAGACATGGCTGAGCTTTGCAGCACACCCCTGTGTATGCCAGATGGCCAAAAGTCCCAACCAAATGTCAAACTCAGGTTTTACTGGATCAGAATTTTCCCTTGGGAAAGCTGGCTCTGTGGCAGGAAGGAGGTGAAGTATTGCTCATGGCTGTGCTGGGGACGGGGGAAATTTGGTGAGCTTGTTGTGCAAAGCTGAAACACAACTGCAAATTGTAGGTGTTTGATAGGAATTAATAATTCTAAAAGAGTGGATCCTTGAAAAAGTAGTTTAGAGTTGAACAGCAGGACATTGTTAAGAAGTTGGGGTTTTTTTTTAGGTCAATACTGAGAAGTCACTGTCCCAGTAAGAGTTCCCTGAGCTGGCGCTTCTGAGCTTGTGCCCAGCACGGGTACTGCATGTCCTGCTCAAATTGCTGACTTATTTCAGGCATCATTGCTTGTTACACCAAGGCAACAGGAGTATAACCCAATTTACTACTCACCRTGGTTGTAACAGGGAAATTAGTGATGCACAAACCTGACTCTGGCCACCTGTGAAGGCAGGAGCCTTTATCTCCTTGGTGCCTTGATGGGATCAGCAGGGAGAGCTCAGCCTTTTCTCTGCCACACTTCCACCATGATCGTGCTTGCCCTGAACAAACTGGTGTGAGCCTGTTCCTATTGGAACTGGAAGAAGTTCCTGGTATGTGTGATACCTGGAAGAAGTGGAAAAGGTTTTGTGGTTGAAGAAACTTGGGCCAACAAGCTGAGCAGCCARGGGCCCTGCATTCACAGCCAAGAATGAAGCTGATGAGTCTTTTATACACTTCCAGCAGCTTCAGTATTATCTCAGGTGCATTTAACAGCACAGCTGTAATTTACAGTGAGTGGAAAATTCAGCCAAACAACCTGCTTTGTGCTTAATCTATTGAGGCTCTATTCCTCCAGGAAGTTATCTGATGTTGCTTTATGCACTTGCTGCCTGTGGGAGATGGGAGCTCTGGGAATGCATTTCTGGGTCACTGGATTTTGCAAGGATACACAGGATTAGAGAGAGAGCCAGCGCCGTGCCTGCAGTATCACTCTTTCCCAGTCCCAGCAGGTAATAAATGGTGTCACAAAGCACAGCAACAGTCCATATTCCTGCTAAACCATCTGCTCAGAGCTGCTCAGACCGACTGGCCTGAGCAATTATTGCCCAGGGGCTGTTTGAACATTAGAGTATCTGCATATCCTTCAGATCCTTAACCTTTGCACAGGTCCACATAGCAATGCCTTGATTTATTTCCTTTGTGTGGTCTTGACCTTCTCCTGGCAGATTTAACATTACCCCTCACAAAAATGCTGGAAATGAATTTCTGTGCTTCCCTACTGCTGGGTTTATGTGTGASTTTTTGTAATCTCTGCTATTAAGCTATCAAATTCAGGCCTAATAATGCACTGAGGCTGGACAGGATTTGTGCAATATAAGAACTGCAGTTTGGGGTAATTCTATTCCAAATATGCTAGCTCTCCTGCCTCTTCATTTTCTATGCTATTGGCTTTTTTCCTCAAGTCCTGAAAAGCTGTAGAAATCATGTTCTTAGCAAATAAACTTTGTCCTTAGGAGCCTTCATCCCTTTATTTGAAACTGAGGGAAGAAATCTTGTAGACTGGAAAAAGACACAACAAAAACAAAGTGGATTTTTTATTGTCTCCTATTAAATAAACACTGCAACTTCCAGTGGGTAAATTTAGCTGGGCTGGCAGTACCCAAATTCCCTGCATTTCTAATGGAAATGCATCACATCATGGAGCTGCAGTAGGTGGGCACAATGAAAAGCTGACAGGTCTTATCTCTGAGTATTTGCAAATAAGTTAAATCTGTTTAGTGTATATTATAAATGAGCCTGTGATTTATTTCTTAGGCTCTGGACTTGCTTTGTGGCTTCAACTTTTTAATGGCAGTAAAAGTTTGATAATCTTTAAAAACACATCTGTGGGCTGCTTGGAAAAACTGAGTCAGTGGTGGAGTCAGTGGTGACATCCGTGAAACAGTCAGGACTTTGGGCAATCCCTGATGCAAAATGCTTTGTGCCCTTCAGCAAAGGACTAAAAGTATTTTAAAAGGTGTGTGAAAAGAGAGGTTACAAAAGGCCTGACAATGTATTCTTCTGTGTTCGTGGGGAATTTTCTGGGCCTGTGCTGCTGAAGGCAAATCTGAGGTCTTGGCCTGCAGTGGATTGTCCCAGGGCTGTGTGCTCTGCTCTTGGGAAATGTTTCTAATAATATTTGCCCTGATTTTTGACTATGAAATGAAGGCTAATGATATTCTGGCCTCTGCTCTTTTATCTGTCCAGGGAGAGGCACAGCTCTTTTGTTACCTGCTGGGGTCTGCCATGGTTGCAGCAGACAACAGACAGCTTCTTCAATTCTTCAAATTTAAACATTTTCTGACTATACAGAGAGTTACGAATCATGAGCTGCTGTTCACTTCCAGGCTTGCTCATGGAGAAGGAGACAGCTCAGCACTGGAGTGGTGGCAGCTCCCCCAATTGCTTGGTTCTTGTTTATCAAATAATATCTATACTCCCTAGCAGGATGTTTTCTTCTCTGTTTTCATTGCCTTGTTTTCAAGGACAGTCTCTTATGCTGGGGCAGAAAAAGATGGTATAGGAGTGGCTTTGACAGAAACTTCACGGGATTAGAGTCTGAGAAGAAAATGTATTTATTACTGCATCTTTTTCATCAGTGGATGTTAGAGGAATGCACAAAGAAGGTCAACACCATTATCTCTTTTGTAGATGGAGAAACTGTCTCTGTAGTTCCTGCAAACAGGGAAGCTGTCTCGCCACACAGACGTTGCCTGGAACCTGCTCTGCAGCCCATAACTGAATTTAAACTTGCATGAGAATTTATTCTTTTCAATTGCACCTTTGGAGCCCATTTGACCTTTTTAAAGGATTATTTCTCCAGCAGTAAATATGAAATATTATTGCAGAGATTGCTGTATCTCTTTTATTAATTACTTTTGATCTTTATTATTTGAAATGAAGGTCGTTTAATTAAGCTGCCTAATTTTTTTAAATTAGCAGTGTTTTTCTACCAGTGTTGTAGAAGCCAATGATCAGAAATAGTACTGCAGTGAGGGCTGTGTGTGTCCACTCTTTTCTTTCTCAGCACAGAAATTTGCTTTGAAGAAAGATAAAAATTAGTTTTTCAGATTTATCGAGCTCTCAATGTCCAGCAGCTTCAGTGGAGAAATTTTGTGGGGTAGACAAATGATGGAAAATTGCACTCCAGGCCACTCTCTGCCCATGAAGTCATGTTGAAATGTGARGCTGATATGCTTCAAGCAGCTGGAGTGTTTCAGCTTTCAACTGGTGATTTTTACACATGACTTACTCAAAAACTGATGGCTTGTTTAGGGCTGGCTTAGGACAAAGGAGTTTAAATAAAGAKGTGGAGATGAGTGAGATTAAAAGTGCATTTTGATGTAGATATGGGTGTCAGGGTTAGCAATATTTAGCATTTAAAGGACAAGTTTTAGAAAAAAAATGGACTTTCCTGCTCCAAGATCCAACTTAATCTTTGTTCCAAAGGTAGGATTATCCTCAGTGGCTGCATGACCTTGCTTTTGTCTGGCTTTCACTTTCTCTTCTTGAAAATGTGTCTTTGAATTCGGGAGAAAAAAACTGAAAACTGGACAAACACCTTGTCTGGTCCTTTCTGATGTCATTTTCTTCTTTGTGCTTGTTCAGGTGCAATGTAGGGGGAAGGAAAAGAAAATGCATGTAAATGTGAAATACAAACAGTCACTGGCTCTGGTCTTGGCCTTTGTAGCTTCATTCACCATCTCAAAATTGGTCTTAGTGGTTTTTTCCAGCTATAGTGAGCACACCAGGCTGTTAATGCATCCTTTTCTGTACATAGCTGGGGGAGATGTGTCCCCTCTCTGGAGCAGGAGCCAGAGTAAGGGAATCTCCAGGACTAACTCCCCTCTCATTGTGAGGAGGAAGCAGGAACAGGGAACAAATCCAGGGACTGACTCAGGGTTTCTGTGTTCTAGCAAGGGATTCAAACCATGAATGATTWACACTCGTTAAGTTTGAATTTCAACCCAAATCTCAGCAAATTTTATGCTGCATTTCTCCCTTGCACATTCACGATTAACTATCAGTCTGCAACAGCAAGATCCCTCTGTCTGCTCCAAGTTTCTGATGGAGCCTCCACAGAGCCCATCCCTGGAAAAACATCTCTTACTGCCAGTGCTGTTTGTGTCTCCTGCTCCTGCCTGTCTGCTGCCCCTTGGCCCCAGGAATCACCTGGGAGCAGCTYTGCTCTGAGCAGTGACTCTGAAGGAGCCTGGAGGAGAGCTGGGTGCCYCAGTGAGGAAATGCTGTGCTGTGTAGGAGGCTGCTGCACCCACAGGCTGGCAGCCCTTTCCAAAGGTTAGCCAGCATCTCCCACTCGTGCTCCCAGGGAGTCTGCCAGATCAGATATTTCTGTCCTGGCACATCTCTAAAATCATAATGACTTTTATTTAGCATTAATGTGGATGCCTTGAACATTTCTGTGGGACTTCCACTGTCAAGTCAGCATTAAAGTGCCATTAAAGCAAAGTGTTACTGTAAGAAGCAGAASCTGCCAAACATTTCTCAGAAGAGCACAGTGCTTTACAGGATGGGTAAGCGCTCGCTCTTCTCCATTTTCATGTGAAAGTCAGTGGTAAGTCTTCTTATTGATTGGACAAAACAATAGAGGAGAGACGTGTGAGAGGTGTTGGCAAGACTTTTTAATACAAGTGGCAGATCAGTGGATATTAATTTGCTGTTCATTGCACCACAGTGTCCAGGATGAATCTTCATTGGTATGCAGGAGAACACGATGTGATACTGCWCAGGAACATAGGGCACTTCCTATAGAAAATTGCCAAATAGTTCAGACTGAAGTGGTGACTCCTGGCTATAAAACTGCATTGCAAAACTCTTCTAACAACCTTTAAGTGAACTGTGTTTGATRTTTTTATGTAGCATTGACTGTACCTTTATTCTAAATTCCCTTTGAAAGGCAACATTAACAGTGGGGCACAAGTTGCACTGAAAGCTCCGGGGTTAGGCTCCGATGTCACTTCTGTGACTTCACAAAGTTTCAGCTGAAAAGATCAAAATGACCAAAGAGGAGGGCTCGGGTTTCCATAGGAATCTTCTGCATTCTGCATCACGGAACCTTATCCTSCAAAAGCAGTGTAATAAATCCTCAGATCACTTTACAGCCCTCCTCCACTCCGTGTGGACGATTTACAGCAGAAGTGGCCAAGCGATAAAGACAGGGAAAAGTAAGGAATARCATCAGGGAGATGGTGAAATTGACTGAATAAATAAACCCTGCTCTCTTTGTTTGCAATCCTCAGCTTTGAGGATTAGTGAGGCAATGCTTTCCTCTTCATTGTTTTAAAATAGAATATCCCACCCCATACCAATCCGATGAAATATGTGACACAAGCATGGGCTGGCAACAAAGAAGGTGTGGAATTTTTTAAAAAGTGTTAAGGTGGAAAAAAATGGGGTTTGAAATTATTTACTCTCAGCAAGAGATGGGAAAAAGATAAGATTTCTTAATTTGAAACTGGAAATTTGAGAGGGGTTAGYTGCACAGAGACCTCTGAATAACCCAAATGAGATTCTCTAGGAGAAGCTGAGATGGCTCTGCCTAGTTCAGGCTGGGAGTCCGAGCTCTGGGTCTCCCTCATTCTAGCTTTTGGTTAATTTGCTCAACTGGAATTCTCTTTTCTAGTGGGTAAAAARTTTGAAAGGATTCTGTTAAATCTGATTGTGAGGAGGGAGTGTTTGGAAATCTGAGTTTTATGAGACAGGAAATCCCTTTCCTCCCTACCTGYAAGTGCCTGATGGGCTTGCTCTCTGCTGAGCAGATACTTTGCAAGGGTTGGAATGGGAATGTCAGACAAAAGAACCTCTCATGTTTTTGACAGCCCTGCAAACATCATGTTTCCTATCCTGGGAAGAGCACTAAAAGGGGTTCTTTTTTTCATGCCTCTACAGCATTCCCAAGGAAGATTCATGATTGGATTATGTTCTTAGGCATTATAAATCAGAGCTAATGGCAGAGATAGGTTGATGGTTTGAAGTAAGTGGAAAAATAAATTGGTCAATGCGAAGGCCTAGGGCTGAGAAGACATAAATATAAAATTTACACTCCCCTAACCCTACCCCCAAAGAAGGCATCAGACCTTCAATTCTTAAAACATCATTTAAGCAAGCAGGAAAAATATCTGTTATACATGATCTTTGCTCAAGTGATGGGAAAGTTGAAACCTGGGACAATACAAAACCCGTGTGAAGCTTTTAAAAAAATAAAATTTCTGTGTTTCCTGAAAAATAGAGAGATGTGTAACACGAAACATTAATTTTGAAAGAGCATTAGGCTTTTTCAGGGGAAACATCAGAAGACATAAAAATCTTTGTCAATATCAGATGAGAAAGGAACATTAAAAAAAAAAAAAGGAAAAGCTTATATCCAGTCTCATAGGGTTGGACTGAGAGAGTTGAATGCCTCTATTTGGCCTTGATAATTGTTCTTTTATCCTTTGTGCAGTGTTGGTGTGTTTTCACCCACAGCCTGCTGCCTGTGTCCCTGTCCTCTCAGCTGCCAGCTACCCTGACTCAGTTCTCAGCTTTGTTCTCCTTTATGACTCAATCACAGACTGTGAAATCTCTGCTGAGGCCATGATTCATCACCTGAATGCACTCCCTTTATCATAAAGTATCTTTTTGTGACAAAGATAAAAAAAAGACTTTTCAAAGTAATTCCAGAGGCTTTTTCAGTCTAGATATCCTTCCTTTTCATATGTTTTATTTCATATAAAACTATGTACCAGTCTTTAAAAATACAGAGAATATGTAAGCCACTAATGATTATATAAGATGCAAAATAGTACTCCCAGAAGTAAATTTAAAAAAAAAATTAGTTCCAAGTGGTGGTTGGCACCAGTGTGTTTTGCTGTTCAATGTCACACTGTTTCTGGTCTCATTTATATTGACTTGTGTTGTAGCAGCATTTCTGGAGGGAATTGAGCAGTTCTGAGGTGCCATTGCCACAGGTGAGATGGGAGTCAGGATGTCAGTACAGACAKGAATGGGTTTTATTGGCCTCACCTCTCATGGAAGGTGGGCTCTCCCTCTTCCTCTGCTCTTTTGGATGCCTTTAAAGGAATCTACTCTTTTGTTAGTGCCTGTGAATGAGCCTCAATTTCATTGGGAGAAACAGGATCTCCCTGCTCATAAATGTGGCAGAAGAAAGATCCTTTGCTCCAGAGCAGTTTTCTTATGGAGAATGCCGATCCCTGATGAATTAGTATGTGAACATTAATGTAAAAAAAAAAAAAAAAGAAGGAAAGAAAAGGTGATAGCCCTTCATTTGATGAACCCTATTGTTTCTTTCTTGGGATTGTGGCACTCTTGGGATGATCCAGCCTGAGAAAAACTATGGAGGGAATAAGAAGCTTTTTAAGATATTTACCCACATAAGGTGTTTTGTGGGTTTTGTACCTTGGTTTTGACCAGTGAGAAAGTTTGTTAGTAATGATCCCATGAGCATKGTGAACCATCCAAGACACTTAATGAAAATGAATTTCCTGGAACACAGGAGGAAGRAGCTGGGATTTCCAGCCTGGACAGTTCTAATCCATTCAATGTGGATCAAAGTTGGGATCCAGCCACCTGTAACCTTCCTGTGCAATGCAAAGAGTTCAGCACAGGCACACAGAGCTGGTCTGCTTCACTCCTGCCCCTTTGGACAGTMATTTTCCCCACTGCTTGCTTTTTCCTGCTCCAGTATTTTGCAGATCTTTGGTAACTGAGGGCTTTATTGCTCTGYTAATGCCTGGAGCTGTAGATGCATCCTAGAGCTGCCTTGAGTCCAGGGATCTGTGCACCTCTTTGGAAAACCTGCAGCATTATCACAGTGGCCCCATTGACTTTAGTRGGACTTTTAGTGAAATAAACTTACRTAAATACTCTTATACTTTTGTGGGCTTTCTGTTGGGTTTTTCTTTTCTTTTTCTTCTTGGAAAGTAATTTAAGGACAGTGACCTAAAGAAGTTGGAGTTTCTCTTCAGACACCAATTCTGTGGCCCTGCTGTGGTAAATAATTCATGTAACATGAGGAGAATCCCCAGTTCTCTTAAATTGTTCACACCCTGTGAAATTGGAATGCAATTACTAAAACTGCCAGAAATTRCTAGGTTCAGCACATGTGTTTCACCTGCTGAGGTTGGGCCTTAAATGTTTTCACTTATGGATAGGCTCTAAAAGAAAAGGTATGGAATTATGATAGCCTTATRCATGCTTAATATGTGTGTATATCTATATCATCTATATATCTATATCTATCTATATATATGCATTCATTCTAATTCTGAGAGTTCTATACTTGGGAAATGGGTTCTATTCCCAGCTCTTCTGCATTTCTATGCTGASTCTTGATAAGTCCCTTATACCTCTTGACTTGCCTGTAAAAGGAAGAGTGGTGTTTTTTTTTCTTTTCATCAGSATTGAAAAGCCTTTGAGGAGTTTTCCTCCAGGGATTTCAAAGCAAGCTTTTTTTCTTAAACAAAAACAAGTGCCTCCATGAAGAACAAATGTTTCTTGATTTTACTGCTCTTTACTCTGACAGCCCAGAATAGTATCACGAATATTCTTGTTCTCGAGTAGTTCTGTTTGTGTGTTTTGTGGATACATTTTGTTCACAAAGCCATGGCTGGCAGGAGCAGGCTGCTCTGTCCTTGCAGGGATAGCGTGATAGCAAATTGTGCTCCCCTGTGCACAGCCTGACCCTGGCAGGCAGCCTGACATTTCGGAGAGGCATGTCCTGCCACAGCCCTGCTCAGCTCAGGTAGGGCTGGGACCATGAACTGATGGAAAATCAGGGTGAGCTGGCACTTCTGTGAGCCTTTCATCTGGAATGCAGTACCTGCAATCCTTCATTTTTCCTTCTTCCTTTTTCCTTCTTCCTTTTTTTTTCCCTTCTTCCTATTTTTCATTATTCGTTTTTTCCTTCGTCTTTTTTTCCCTTCTTCCATTTTTTCCCTTTCCTTTTCCTTTCCTTGTCACATGGCTTGGGACAAGGGAATATTTCCTGTTCCCCTCCTATTATTAATCCTATCAATGCTGCAATTTTATCCTGATCAGCCCCAGGATTTATGTGAAATAAAACTGTCTGTAAGCACCTGGCAGCTGTCCTGGAGCCACCAACCACTGTGGCATCAGCACCCGTTGTGATTGAGAGCCCTTTCCTGATGGCCCTAAAACGTCCTGAGCTGTCATTATCATCTTGTCCTCTTTCCAGGTACAGTTCTTTAGGAATTAATCTGCCAGGAATTMCAGCAGCATTCCAGGGTGGGGATTTAATTACAATATTGATTATGCAGATGTGTTTATAGCCAGCACAAATGGAAAAGCAGCTGTGAGGTAACMTGGAGCGAGCAGTTTGGCTGGCTGTTTACAAGGCTGCTGGGGATGATTGATTACCTTACAGTAACCCTTCTGTGTGCAGAGAAATGGCTGTTCCCCTMGGGAGGGCAGAGCTTGTAATGCAAATGTCAAATAATTTTTATATTGAAAACTAAATAAAAGGCCACAGTGATTTTTATTAGTAGCTTCCTTAATGGCTTCACTGTCCTTTGAACCCAAACAATTCCAGTTTTAAGCACAATCCCCCAAACTYGTATTTTATAATCTCTGTGAACTTTCTCTTCTAGATTTGGTAGTCTTAAAACTGTCTGTTTTGATCCTTATTTAATCTCTATCAGACTAAAAAGCTTCCTTTTAAAGAAAAACAAACAAAAGAGGATATCTTTAAAAAAAAAGATTTTGGAAATTTATTTTATATTTGAGCTATTTATTGACTTGAAAACATACATTGGGTTTACTATTTCCCTGCTGGGAAATTGCCAAGGAGAGACTGAACTACAAATGATATAGATTATATATCCCACTGTATAATTAGGGCAGCAAACAATCTACTGGAAAATATTTTATAGACTACTTTATATAATGGAAAGTTCACAGCAGTCTAACAGGAACCAGCTAATATGTCTCTTAATATGAATTCTRTGAGGGATTTAAATTAAGGTTTGCACATTGGTACTTTACAGTCTATCACTTTGTAATGATTACACCTGCCTGCACAAACTAATTTTGAAACTCTGTGATAATTCAGAATTAACCTGCTAGAAAAACTCAGCAGAGTCTTGGTGTGGTTTTCTCTATTTCCTTTGCTGTGGGAGCAGATCTGAATGCTGCCTTGACATTTGTTCTTTGYTTCTTTTCTGTGAATTGTGATGACCTGCTTGTAATGTGTTTTGATATTTATTTTCCTATTCTGCGATGAGGGAGCTGCCACAAGCTTTTAATTAATTAAGATACGGTTTAAAGATGGCAGACAAAAATAGACTCTTTAGATTAACATGTATATGCTTTGGTAGCATGTGTGTGGCACCCTTTGAATTGGGGTGGAAAGATATCCCCACTGAAATAATCAGGAATGTTAACAGAGGCCAGGCTGGGTGGAGCTYGGAGCAACCTGGTCTGGGGAAAGGTGTCCCTGCCCATGGCARAGAATTTGGAACTCTTGGTGATCTTTAATGTCCCTTCCAACCCAAAACCATTCTGTGATTCTGCTGGCTTGACTGAGGCAAGGATCATTACCTTTTTGTGATGTTTTATTTCACTGTCCCCACACAGTGCACCAGCTTTCRCATAAATGTGTCTTCCATAACTTTCTCTGGAGTTTCTTATTTTTGGTACTTTTATTTTTCTCTCAGACCTTCTGCAAGGAATGGTGTTCTTGTGACAAATTTCTGCTCCTTGTTAGTTGTGGATCTATTTACTCAATATTTTGTGTCTACTATAGATGGAACGAATTCTGCTTTCTCCTCGCTCTGAGCTGGTGTTACTGCAAATCCTTTTGAGTGCTAAGGAAACTTGACTTTGTGCAGAACTGTAGCCCAGAAAGGGAACCCACMAGAGATGGCATTTGTTTTCACTTTTTTTTTTCTGTTTTATGGCTGCATTTTGTGGCAGTATTCTGCTTGCTTTACTGGAAAAACACAGCATGGAAAGAATGTGGGCTTTAATGAAAAGGGTTAAAGAAACCCTTATGGCAATGTTTCCTGATTCTTGATAGTCACGAGACCTCCTTGCTTTCAATCCATACAGACACACTAATGCATCTTGTATTTGTCATAACACTGAGATCGCTGGACTTGTTKGCTCCAAAGGTCTCATAAAAGTCTTTATATTTGCTTTAATTGTCAGGAGGGGAAAAAACGGCCCTAACAGACAGAAAAGTGGATTCTGGTTTGGTACAGCTGGCTCCAGCAAGAGAGGACTGGATAGAGAGGCTCAGTGTTGTCACTGTCCTCTCAGGGAGTGCTGTCCCTGCCCTTTTCCCCCAGGCTGGTGGGACCAGGAGCTTCAGGCTGGCCAGRAGGAGCATCGTGCAGAGAGGCTGCTCCTCACCAGGGCTCTGGGGAGGGTGCCTGGGTGGGCACTGGGGGGTCCTTTTCACAGAAAGAGTGGATCAGCACTGGAATGGGCTGCTCAGGGAGGTGGTTGAGTCCCCATCACTGGRGGTGTTTAAAAAAGGCACCCAGTGCCATGGTTTAACTGATAAGGTGGTGTTGGGCCACAGGCTGGACTCAATGATCTCAAAGGCTTTTCCCAGCCTGGTCTATTCTGAGATTGTATTAAGGGAAGCTGTGGAAGTTTCTGTGGTGTRTCCCAGAGGTTGCCCAAGCTGTGTCTGTGATCCAAAGAGCCTTCCTTCCCCCTGAGCTTTCAAGCAAGGTGTTAAAATACTGCTCCTTCACCTGCTGTCTGCATTGACCCTTTTTGAAGCCCTTTGGCATTCATCCTGACCAGACAGCCACAGGGGTGGGTGGTGTTACCATTTCTGAAGGTTTTTCTAATGAAAGTTCTCTGGCCAGCCTGCTGGTAATACTGGAAAGTTCTGAATGCAATGCATGAAGTCARTGAAACATAACATGTATTTCAGAASTACACAGAGATTAAAYTCRCTTAAAYAACACCAATGTTTTGGTGGTACTRCTTATAAAAACTAATGAGAGCTTSAAAAGACAAGGATTAAAAAGAATTATTTGTCTAYTGGCAAATTCCCAAGGTTCGTTTGTTTCATGAGATGGAAATGTATACACCCAAGAAAGCTTCAGTACTTATCTATACTGATAAAGTTATTAAAAATCAGAGTATTACATCTGATGGCATGGATGGCTGCAGTGCATTGAGGTTTCTTCAATCTTCTTTGTTTTTCAACCCCACTTGCAAGACTGCTTGTARCATTGTCAGTRATCAAMGGCTGGGATGTTTCCTGGGCTTGTRGGACATGCTGTGTGCACCATCCCATGGTTTCTCTGTGGCTTTTTGCTCCGTATTTTTGGCAATTCCTCAGTGGAAGCAGGAATGGCAGGCTCTCCTCTGGCCATTTGACATGAGGGATGAGCGGGGTCTTGGAAATGGGGATTGTGGTCACTGTAGGAGACTCAAAAAGGAGTGAACTTGGAAAGCACAACACCAGTGGTCCTCTGCTGCAGGCTGAAAATTTCCAGCAGCTCTTTCCACATTATAAATGTGCAGCTGTGTGTGCTAAAACTGCTTGGTGACACTTAGGAAGGGACAGGGATCTACTGAATTGAACTAAATGCTGGTTACTAGTTATGTATTACCCTGGTTAACTGTAAAGAAAATCCTGAGAGATGGGAAAAAGCATAGATCAAGTGCAGAGAGAGAAAGAAAAAAATAAACGTGGTTCAAGAATTGAATGAAAGTGAAGGAAGATGAATTGGAGATTATAATTAGAAAGCAAAGGAGCAGGCAGGTTTTCCAGCCTCAGTGGGAAAAGATGATTGACCTGAGCAGCAGGAGAAAAGAAGAGGAAATATTGCTGACAGCTAAAATGCAGAAGCTATTACTTGAGGCTGACCTCTGAAGGAGAGTGGGGGAGGAATTAAAAAAACTCCCAGACATGAAACCTGCAGTGCTTGTGCTGGAGTCAGAGACACAACATGTGAAAACTAGAGAATGTGAAGCAAAAATTGCTGAGTTTATTACGCACATGTTACCTCACATGCTGTGCCAACATTATTTGTAATACCTCTATTTCATTCCTTGTGTTTATCAGAGTTGTCAAAATGTACTTTACAATATTTGGTAAAAATGTTGAAGGTGCTGTTTGGGCCTCCTCCTCCTCCTGTGCTTTCCTCTCCCATTCTTTGCTCAGCAAATCAGTGCAGAAGGAGTACTTGTTCAAGGAAAATCTGATTGTGGTCACCAGTTATATAATTCCTCCAAATACTTTTTGGCAATAAATAATATAGTGTTATGTTTTCTTGAAAATGTAAAGCAAAGGGTCAGCCCTTCAACCAGAGGGGAATCACGCTGTAAAATCGCACTGGACAGTGGATTTCTCTCCTGAAAAGATGCCTGAGGTAGCCCTGGGAATCCTCAGAGCTTTGTGTAGCCTCTGTTTGAGCAGTGTGAAGTGATGTGAGTTTTCTGAAGAACGGGGCTGAGTGATTTAACCCACAGCACTCGAGGTCARAGGCTGAGAGCAGCTGGACAGGAGCTGCTTTGCCACTCCAGGGCTGGGGGGACACGGCCATGCCTGGTCCTGGACTGGGTGTTTGCCATGCCACAGCCCTTGCCTTTCCCTCTCACAGATTGCTGCCCTTTGTTCTTAATCTGGACCAGTTTTCAGCTCTTTCTCTTTTATTTTTCCCCCCTTCTTGTTATGAAATGTCACAGATTATTTGTAATTTGTCCTCTTACAAATTATATATCRCAAGACTCTTCTGATTATTACTAATTTCTGGGCTTTCTGCTTGTTTCATATTGCTTTCAGTCCATTTCTTTGCCCATTCCTTTCCTAATCAAGATTTCTCTTACCTGAAAACACATCTCCTATAATCAAAACTGTGCATTTAGGTGTCTAATGAGGCACTTCCCAAAAACCCTAATTATATGTAACAGTTTGGGTATTGTTAATGAATGCCTTCTGCTATGGAAAATTTGCCTCCTGAAAGACCATGTGAATATGTGAGTGTGTAAAATAATTACTTGTCATACTAGGTTCTTTTTTTCAGGTAGTAAATTAGGTTCCAGTAATTAGATCTTGATCACTGACATCTTGGCAATGATGTCATTACCTCCCTTTTTTTTTTTTTTTAAGTATGATCAAATCATTTGCATCTATGGAAATGTAAAAATTTATCCCAAGCCCATGTTCATCTAGGTAACAGTCAGGCTGTGGGGCACATGGATAATTCAAGAGCATAATGGGCATCCTTGCTTCCTCAGGCCATGGTATTTGGAGACCTAATGGTGCAAGAAATCCTCCTAGCTGCTTATTAGGCACCAATATACCTTCAAAAATCAAGCTGCTATTTGGTCCTGAGATTGGATTTTAGCCTGTCTCCTTCCCAAGGTAACTCTGCATGTTTTCAGTACCACAAAATGAGTTTCTCTCTTGCTTTGATGCCTCTCTGCCACCTCTGCTCTTGTACTGTCCCCTGTGCCCGAGTGCCTTCTGCTGCAGGACAGCTTTTTCTTTTGCAGATGGATGGCCTTGACCCCCATCCAGGATCACTTTTCACRTGGCAGATACATCATTACAGTGAATAATGTTGGCTGCATTTAATGTGAGGGGTAGGAAAAAAGGGTTTAATAAGGAGCACGGGACCTCCAACCTCTGCACAGGCCATCCTAGAGCTGCTGATCTGAAGGCTGCTGTGTGTGAATTCACTGTTGTGATTCCAGTACACGAAATTACCCTAAAACTAAGCAACAAAAATGAAACACCTGAAMGTGACAATGGCTCTTTTTCCACTCTGTAACGAGAGCTATTTGTGGGTAGCAGGATGTGGTGCTTATTTCCTCACAGCTCTCTCATCTGTCTGCAGAAAACATCCAGCACAATCCCTGTGGCATCCCCCATGGCTCCAGCTCAGCAAAGTAGCTCAGTGTGCCCTGAATTTAAAATGTGGCTCCAGAAGGGCTGTTCATATGCTCGATGCTATCCAAAGCATGTGATTACCTTGTTAGAAGGAAGAGAAAAATACTAATCTTGCAAGATTGCAGACATGAATGTATTTTCTTCACATGCAASCCTAGTGTAAGCAGTGCTAGACCAAAGCCAGTTCGAACCCCTCACATGGAGACCTTATTTTGTGCTGATCTGTTYGTTTCACAAAGATGCAAGATGGTCTATTTTTATTTTTTWATATTTTTAATTTTTCCCCCCCGATGAAAATATTTGAGTTCTGAAGTGAAACTCCAAAGTGAGCAGCTATTATTTCTTCTTTGTCAAGGACCTGTTTTCTTCTATTTGYCGTTAACATTTGTCAGCTGCTAAATTATGCACAGTTTTCTTCTGTCTCTGCTATTTTTTAGCCAGCCGTAATTATGCTAGCTGATTCCCGTGTAGACTTGTTTTCAGCTGCATTGCTTACATGCCTTTTTAATAGACTGTAATTTTTGTTAAGTAAGTTATGTCAGATTAACTACTTCCGATAAGATGCGGTATTATCCTTGGGTTTTCTTTTTCTCCCAGCTGGATGCACAGAATACGTCGCTGCTGACTTGCTTTCTCCTGCCTCCCTCCAGCTAAATGGCAATATGCCACTGCAGCAAAACTTCTGTTTGAGGATTCATTGGCTTTTTTTGTTGGCTAGTAATGAGGCTTTGAGGTAGCTCGCTGCTCCTGATTAGTGACAGCATGCACAAAGAAAGGAGTAGTGCAAACCAGTCATTAACTCATAGTGAAAGCCTCAGCATTTAACTTCATAAAGATGAGGAAAGACTCTGTTAAATCCTTGCGGATTTGGTTGGTTTGGGGCTTTTTTTAGGCTCCTGCCTTGGTTCTGTGGAAATAACCATTTGAAGTGTTGAATATTCTCCTGTTCTTGCTGAGCCTCTGTTACCTTTGTGCCCCGGCAACGCTGCTCTGGTTTCACCCCATCGGTGGGGACACCACAAGGGTTGGGGATGGCTGCAGAAGGAGAGGGCTTTGTCACTTGCTGGTGCTTATGGGGGCCTGGAGCAGCTCTGAGAGCAGATCCCAGGGCAGCTCAGCTGGCTGARAGCTGTCCCTCACCACCCCTGCCCCATCTCCATCTCCTCCTGGCGCGGGATGCGCAGGAACACCATGGGGATCACCCTCCGAGGGCTTGAGCCGTGTCCAGAGCTCAGTGC
Source organism: Malurus melanocephalus (assembly GCF_030028575.1). NCBI lineage: Eukaryota > Metazoa > Chordata > Aves > Passeriformes > Maluridae > Malurus > Malurus melanocephalus. The sequence continues at coordinate 1,718,884 of NW_026623364.1, read as the reverse complement.
TCCAGCTCTTGGCTGAGTTTCTCCTCCCAGGCTGGCTCTCACTCCGGGCTGAGCATCCTGGGGGGCTCCGAGTGCGCTCACAGCTGTCGCAGGCACCAAAGCTGTGGATCYGGGAAAGAGATCTCCCGCTATTCCCTTCTTTTGTTTGGCTGCTTGAAGGGAAAATGAAAGGTTGTGTGTGAATCTTCACAGGCTGAAATAGAGAAGTTGCACAGAACTCTGTGCAAGAGCTTCAGCACAGCTTTCCAGCCTTGCTGGAGAGTTCCTTTCTCTCASAGATTTCAGTTTCAGTCACGGTGCTAATAGCTTTACCAGGTTTTGTTGTTTTAACGCAGCGCAGTGAATTATATTTCTGGGGTCTCATATGAAAGACGATTAGCTGCTGGAAGCTGTTTATTTGTCTTGCAGTTTCTTTAGAGAAGTAAATAAAATGTGAAAATAATGGTGCACATTGCAAATAATAGGCTATTTTCTGCCCTGGTTTCTTGATGGAATGGATGYYATTTATCAAAGTGTGAGGATGAGARAAGGAATATTATAAGTTCTCTTAAATATGATTTGCCACCTGCCTGATTGTTCAGAAGTGTATGCATGCTTAATTAATCTAATTAGTCAATGCATATATAAGAAGCAAATGTATAGGCTCTCTGTCATCTTAAATAAAACATTTTTGTTTTCYTAGGATAAATAATTCATTATAGGGCTGAGTGCTAGTCTGTAATCCTGGAGAACTGGCTTCTTGTAAAACAAAAAAAAAAAAAATAGAATGATGATGTTTCTTCCCTTWCCCCTTTGGCTTCTCTTCAGTCAGGGATTTCATGGAGTGCCAGAGGAACATGCACACTGGAGGGACATAAATTTCCTTCCAAAAGAGAAGCAGAGAGCCTACTAGCTGGGCCTCCATGAGCATTTTTGTGTAAGAGACAGTGCCTGCCTTGGCACAGAAACACACTGCAATGTGTGCATGATTATCCCTGAAAGTGGAACAATTAACATGCTGAAAACCACGACACAGTTCATAGAGCTTGGCTTTTCCTGCTCCAGAGGCTGGCCCGCTAATTCCATGGACAGAGTGTGCTGTCAGGGGGCCAAGGGACAGCAGCTGTGTCCCTCTGGCTGGAGCAGAGCTTCCCAGGCACACCAGAACAGCTCAGTATGGTCAGATGGGCAATGTCTGGGTGCACCCTCAGCCTTATAAAACCACATCAGCATTTGCTGTGAGACAGAATATCAAAATCAAACGAGATCCTGGAGGTCACAGGCAGCAAAATCTTGCAGATTTTATCGCTGTGTGCCACCCTACGCCGCTGTCTCAGTGCCCAAACCTTGGCACAAGGAGGATGCCCATCCCCATGAGRTGCTGCCACCAGCAGATGTGGGGCYAATTCTGTSACTTGGAGCTCTTCTTTTGTGGYGGYTTCTTTTGGGGCCTGGTAGGATACTGGAGACATTCTCTGGGGCTTTTCCTGCTTGTGAGGAATGGAATGGAATTTCGTGTGAAGATTGAAAAAGAATTGACCAGAATTGACCAGCTGATTATGTGTTTTAAACAGAGTGGAATAAATTAAGTATTTTGGTTTAGGTTTTGAATTTCTTTTTTTCTTATTGACTTTGTAAGTAAAAACACAAAATTAGTTAAATACAYGTTTTTTAATGATAACTGATAAACTTTGCTCTCCGAAAACATGTCATAAGATTTTCTTCCTGATTGTCAGCTTCCTGTCCTCCAAATCCAGCTTTTGAACCTGACTATTCATGGAAATACACAGCTTGTTGCTGCCAGGGCCAGTGGAATTATTGGTTGKAATCACTGGTTGAATCTGCAGGAGGCTCAAGGCTGTACCCTGGCTGAATTTGCACTGCTGTAGTATTTATCACTGCTTTCTAAAGCTCTCTTCACAACTCCTCAGCAGGTTTGACCACCAAAGCAGAATCTGTGGTGAGAGGGTATTTAAAGGCATTTATTTTCCCCAGTTTTCACACACAGATTGGTGCAGAATTTCTGCAAAGCAAATTACTGTGAAACTGCATAATTGATGTATTAGCAGCATGAAGATTGCTGTGACTCTRGCTGGAAATGAAAAGCAGTCTGTTTGCATGTGTTTTGGTCCTGTCCTGGCAATCCTGATTGATTTAGTAAACTTTGAAAAGGGAAATGGTCACAAAGGTGGTTTGCTCCAGGGGTTTGCTTCCCATGGCCTGGGGTCAGCCCTGGTTTGTCTCAGTGTTGGTGGGTGAGAGATGCCCTCGTGTTCTCTCTGCAGTGTAACATCACTCACCTGCCTGTCTGGGCTCTTKTGTGAAAACCTGAACTTCCCAAAACCATCCCAGCCTGTGAGAAACTGCCCATTGGCCAGGCTCTCTGCAGCTTTGGGGCTGAAGGCTTTCTGGAGATATTTTGTCAGCTGCCCTTGGTGTCTGCAGAGGTCTCACAAGTCCTGTATTTTCCTGCATGGACAATAATCTTTGGGTGTGAATCTGTGCCACAAAGGTGCTCCGAGCTGGCAGTGGGCTCATTCCCATTTTCTGCTTGGAAACGGAGGCAGAGGGGTTAGATTTCTGACACATCACTGTGGGAGCTACTCTGAGGCAATCTGGGCTAATGATGGGCTTGTCAGCGCTGAGCCAGGTGCTGGGGAGCAGCGGGCACAGTCTGGCTGTTTCAGGATGCATTTCAGGGGGTCAGAGTGGTTGCTAACCCCAAATAAACRCACAGAAGAGGGCAGAGGGTGCATCGGGCTCTTGAGAGGCAGGACACACAGGTGCTTTTCTCAGTGCTGCCAGGAGGTGCCTCTCTCTACTTGGGATTTATGGCCCCTGAAGGAAATTGCCGTGGCCTTTTTTTGCAGAAACTGCTCGGGCTCACTCCTTGCTGCTCTCAGCTTTGTTGGTGCGATGGCCCTTTTGCACAGTGGYTGGAAATCCAGGAGGATGAAAATGAATGTTTCTCTCTTTTTTGGCAGGGAAAGGCAGAACCTCCTGTTTCAGGGGTTTGTTTGTGTTTTCCTGAGCCAGCCCGGGGCAGCAGAGCTGTGCCTGGGGATTGCTCTGTGTCTSACCGTGGGGATGAAATCCATCCCTTCTCATGCCCTGCTTTCATCCAGAGGGAATCCAGGGTGCTGTGGACCAGGGCTGGGTGCAGGGAGGGAGCTGAGGTGCCTTTCAGCAGGTCTGGTGAGGGTTTTGGGCACCCAGGAGAGCAGAACACCCCAGCCCACCTTAGCCCGAGTGCCATCAGCTACAGCGTGAAGGAGACACTTTGTACAGCACAGGGCGAGGAAAGGCTGACAACTGCTCTGTGCCCCAGAGATTTGGGATTTCCCTTTGGCAGGAGGCACTCTGGTCCCTGCTCCATGGGCTTTCTATGTCTTTTCTTTAAAACTGCTTTATATAGGATACATTCAATGACTGGAACACCTTTGATACCCTCTCCCTGGCTCTTCATTCTTTCTCTGCTGCTCAATCGAACCTTTAGGTGAGGGAGGGGATTCCCCAGCTGCAGGTTTTGTAATTTTCTAACCGCTCTGATAGTTAAGAGCAGCTTGAGTTTGATGTGGAGTTTGTAGTACTTGTTGCTGAAGTTTTCTGCACAGGGACTGAAGAGCAGTGTTTGTACCAGCAGGTGTAGGTGGGAGCTCCTTGAACTGGCACTGCTCAAGGGTGGCATGTTAGGGTCTAAGCTGGTGCTCCATTTGCCTGCTTGCTTTTTGTTTTTCCATCTGTATCTCTTGGTTCAACCCAGAGCTCTGCTAACATCCCACTGTGATGCATTCCTTGGTTTATTGCTTTTATTGGCTTCAGCATTGTATCTCAGGTCAAATTTTGGACCTGCTCTATTTGAAAATATCACGTTCCAAAAGGGAGGTCTCCCTTTTAATGTTTCTGTATCCCCAGCGCCGAGTGCTTCCTGTGTGTCTGATCCCATTCACTGCATTTAACCTATCAAAAATGCAAATAATGATAATTAGATGGTGAATAACGCTATTAAAAATGCAGTTCGGTGCACATTTCACTGATTGGGCCAAATCAGGAAGCTTTGCAGAGCGTGCTGCCAGCCCCGCGAGTAAAAGTGCTTATTACTTATCTCAGACTGTAACGCGCTATCAATTAATTACTCACAAATCTCTGGTGTCAGTTTGTGTGGGTTGCGAGGAGCCGTAAATCATTAACTTTCCGTGGCGCAGAGTTTGAATTACAATGTCAGGAGGGCAAGGTGGGAAATTTGCAGATTAAATCCGGGGGAAGGAATGGTTTTGTGCGGAGCATCCCGCTGGCCCGGCTCCTCTCATCCCCTGCTGTCCATCGGGCCGGGCTGGGCACAGGGACCACCCCAGGCTGTCCCTTATCGGGTTCCCTACCTGGAGGGACCCTGGCAGCCATGTGTCGCTCCCTGGTCCCTTCTGAATAGCGACAGATGCTTAAATCAAACAATGCCCTGCCAGACAGCGAGCTGCTGCTGTGCGATCAGCAAACACGGCGCGGCTGCTAAGCCCGCACCAAAAAAAAAAAAAAAAAAAAAAAAAAAAAAAAAAAACAAAAAAAAAAAAACCCACCCACAAAACAACAGCCACGGCAATGAAGGGAGATGGGAGAGTAAAAAGTGCCCCTGGTTTGGCAGGCACCTAAATGCAGGGCAGCGATATTGCACAAATCTAACTCTCAGGGCGCTGATCAACTCTGAACTCTGTCTCTAGGAGGCAGCAGGGGCAACAACCATGATTAACGTCCTGAATAACTGCTTAAAGCATCAGCATTTTTTATTTTTGTATCCAGTGTTAATTGTGCTGAGGGCTGTGYCAAGGGTTGCTTTATGTTTTACAAGAATTGGAGGCACGCAGGGAATAACAAACTTCTCTTTCCCGGAGCCTAAAAGGAATTCTGTCACAGAACTGGAAGGAAAAAACAACTGGTCTCATGAGTATCATTCTCTTGCATTAACTAAAGGATTTTTATTAATGCTTTGAAAGCGAGCAATGGAAATTAAATAATTAGCTTTCTTGTTCCAAGTGTCAGTGTCATTTTAATGATGGGGACCTTGCTTGCTTCATTTAATTGTGGGATAAGCAGTATGTGTCAGCAATCTTCCTGCTGAAACCCAAGTGAAAACTCTCCCAACAGTGCTCCTTGTGCTCCCACTGAATCAGCAGTGACTGGTTTCTCTGAAAAGAGGGTCTGTCTACAGCTCTTTTCCCCTTTGACTCTTCTCCCAGCATTTTCCAAGCAGATTTTATAAGCTGGGGCAGAGTTAGAGGGTGTCTGGTGTAATCCTYGTTGGACACATCTTGTGATGGATACAGTCTGACAACAATTCTGTTCTGCCTTTAATAAAAAATCACACTAGAGAAAGGTTCAAAGTCAACATGTGCTGTTTCAGAAGGTAAAAGATGCTCTCTGTTTCTGTGTTCCCAAATCTAAAACAATCTGTTTTTATCAAACCYCTGTTCTAAGTAGAAAAATGTCATTCTTTCCCACAGCTTTGTCAGCTGGGCTCATGTGCAGCTGAGTTTTGTTGCATTTTAGCCATGCCTTCTCTAGGAATCAAAAAGAGGTCCCTCTAGTTTGAAAGGAAAAAAAATCTGTAGAAACCACAAGCATCAGCTGCAGAATTACTGTCTTTATCTGTTGTTTAAAGCTCATCAGGCCTCGTGTGTGCAGAGGACCCTCCAGCCTGACCTGCTGCTGCACACTCCAGGGTCTGCTGCTCTGTGTTTACCTTTGTAAGCATTTTTGGGGAATAATTTATTTTGCTGGGGTTTCCTGGCCAAACCATACTTTTGTGTCCCGTGACTCTGGAGCACTGACATGCAGACACTGTGGCAAATTACACACCAGGGGTCGAGGGCTTCAGAGCAGGAATGCTTTGACCTGAAGTAAATTTCTGCCAAGATGAAGTAAGAATATATAAAAGCTGTACATTTCTACTGCTTCAGAAAGGTTTTGTTGATGTGGGAAGATGTGTATTGAGCCTCCTAATGAAATGCTGCATTACAGTTTTATCACCTTTGGAGGAGGACAAGCTAAACCTTCAAATGTCTTTTCAGTTTGTGTGCAGGTATTTTCAGTGTTATCTGATCTATGAATAGAAAAAGAAAAAAAGGCCTAATCAGGATAAAGGCTGCTTAGCATATATGAAAGCTGATGTGCCTTTTAGACATGCCAGTCAAAAGGGAGTGCTTACTAAAGAGCAGCAGTGATTATTGCAAAATTTGTGTGTGTAAGGGATTTTTTTTGTGTATAACTGCAAGGGAGTTGTCRGTACCTGCAGAGGGAATCTTCATCCTTTTCTGCCTTGCTCTGTAATCCCATCTCCCAGGACAATCCTGGGTGAATACTGTGGGCACTCTGTGGCTGRTCACACAGCTCTGGTGCCACCATCAGCAGTGAAGGAAGGCAAGATGCTACTGCAGGAGGAGCAGTGGTGGCAATTCCCAGCTCTGGCTGTGGRGCTCACTCCAGGCTCTTCTGGGATATAAACCACGATGAAGTGCCTTGCACATGGTGTGAGGTTCAGGCCCTACAGCTTGGGGAGTTCTTTGTGTGCTGCACAGATTTTGTCTTGTCCTYTGCCCTCTTAGGATGAGTAGGGCAAAGCTGTTTCAGCCTCAAATGGAGAATGGAGATCAAACTGCTCTATCTGCAAAAAAAAAGAAAGGTGGGACTACTCACAGCAAGTCCAGTACTGATTCAAATAATAGAGACTTTTATTAAAATGTAACTCTATCCACTCTAGCACTATTAACTACAATAAAAATGTTTTATTTATTCTATCTGCAATATTTCCACTTTATGATACATCTGAGGAGCTCTGATAGGTTCATTTATTTGTCATTTGAGCAGTGAAATATGAAGGAAGGTTGGAATCTATAGTGTTATTATGTGGGAGTTATTTGTGCCTTGTGTTCAATATTGCAGATCATAATGACTCTTCTTTGGTTCCASTCTTTCATCTGGCATGAAGGTTGCTGAGCTTCACAGTCATTTTCTGAATGAAAGAGGGGAAGGGAGGAGAGCTGGCATGTCATGCTTAATATGGCCTTAATAATACCTGTGCTAAGCAGATGTTACAGAATAAATGTAAATGGGTAAATTCAGSTGTAGAAGAACCTTTATTTTAATTTAATTTGTCCCACTGTACAAGCTGGGCTGCTTGCTGTAAACAGCCAAACCAATGTTAGGGCAGTCAGCAAAACTGTTACTGAATTCTCTCCCAGAAGGAAAAAAAAAAAAACAAAACCCCAAACTAAATTTGCTAGATAAATTATTCAGTGTGAATCATTCCCTTAATTCTCATAATAAATGGTTTCCTACCCWCGGTTCTATTGACTAATTACTGTGTTTAATGTTTTTACTGGCTTTTGTTTTCTGTGCAATTTAATTGTGCTGGGATGAGATAGCCTGGAAAAGTCCAAGTGAGGGAATGAAATCTCTGTGTCTGCGCTGGTGCAGCTCCAATTGGGAGCCAGGAATTCAGCCCCAGACTCTCTGCAGTCATTCCCAGCTGGGTCATGTTTAGGGGGGATCAAGCAAGAATGGGGTGCTGAGCAGTGCAGCCCCTCCTGAGGGCTCTTGTGTGGAGCAGACCATGCTCCTGTACATTAGCTGGTGCTATTTTCTGCTTTTTGATTGTCCAGCTTCACTGGGCTGCTGAAGCAGCTTAGAGCTGCAGCCCTGCTCCCTTTCTGCTTCTTTTCAAGGCTCTGTGTTCCACATCTGTGTGTGCAGAGCCTCTGCTTCCAAGAGCCTTCCCTCTCTTGTGTTTCCAGTCATTGGCAGAGTTTTCCCCAGGGTCTCCCAAACTGGGCTGGGGCTGGAGAGAGCRATGGGGGAGCATGGCCAGRACAGCTTCTCCCTCTGCACAACCTCCCCTGACCCTCGAGGCACTGGGTGAGCTCTGGTGCTCAAAGCAGCACAGCTTTCCCAGCACGGATTAGCAGATCAAGGGTAATTTACTGTCACGAAAATATACTTCAGAATTTATCGACACAAAAGAACTTCAATTCTACTGACTTTTCAATACAGGACTGGCACAGATAGGCAGCATTGAAATGCCAGGTCATGATCTTGGGTATCTCCTCTGCAGCCAGGCATTTCCCTTGTGCAGGGCTAGAGGGCTTCAAGGAGAGCTTTACACTGAACTGGGTGCTGCACTCTGTRGTTGGTAACATTGGCTAATGAGCCAGGAAAGCTTGAAGGAAACCCCTCGAGTGTGAACTCGGCCTGACACTTGAGCAGCTGAAGGTGATGCTGCAGCAAAATTGTTGCTGTCTCTCTCAGGAARCCATCAGGAGGATGGGTAGGAGAGAAGGGTGCCTGTTAAAACTGCACTCAGTGCTGATTTTGTGCCTTTAGATACTGTACAGATGGATCTGTTAAATAGACTCATGATGWCACTGATAATTGTCCAGTAATGAATATGAAAAATAATTCATCTTTCTCTCTAAATGCTAATAATGCTGTATAGCATCACAAGGAGTGGTGAAACTCTAGCTGGTATTACTGAAAGGATACTGAATTTGAAGAATTTAAAGGAATGTGAAACTGGAAGTGCAGTTTAAATAAATCTTTTCAAGTGCTCTTCTCACAAAAGTACCTTTGACTTCTGTTGCACACAGATTATTTGCATGACCTGAGGAAAAGACTGGAGATTATTTACTATCTAGGTTACAGAGTTCTGTTTGAGWTTCCAGCAGCATGTGCCAAAATAAGGCAGATACAAAATGAAAGAGTTACAGAGATTTTCTTTTTTTCACTGAATAGAAGAAGCCTTTGTAGCTTGTTACAAGTCAGCTCTAGCCCACTGCCTGGAATTTGATTAGCTTTTTTTCATAATTTATGTTTTAATTTTATGGGGTTTTGTCTTTTTATACAAAACTTTCATGAATTGAAATCCTCATTTCCAAGAGTGCTGTTTCCTTTCTCCCTCTCCTTCAGTTTCCTTTCTAAATAGTGATGATGAAACATGATGAAAGTTAATTTTTTGAATGCATAAAACTTTCTACATATTTTCTGGCATGGGGGCTGGCACTGGAGCTGGCCTTGCCTTCTKGAAGAGTTTGAGGGTGGGCTCTGGAGGGCAGTAAGGTCAGTTTGAGGAACTGTGACCCCACAAAGTGATGAGAGTAGGAGCTGGCTACACCGAACACTGCTCCAATCTGACTGATGGCTCTATCCTGGACACAGAGCTGAGTCCCTGTCCTTGGTATTTTAGGCAGCAGGAGCTCTTGGGAAGACCTGAAGAGCTGTCCATGCTCCCTGGGGTAAGAGCCTTGAATTCTCCATTGTTAGCAGGACTTCATTCCTGGCATAGTTTTCCATCCTCTGTGACCCAAAWAAGCTGAATCCCAGCAGCAGTGGGGATTTTATGCTGATTTGAATGGGCCTGTTTCCTGGGTGGAGTMCTGCTTAACMTCAGAATGGCAGCAGGCATGAGTGTTTCCAGTTTTGGTGTRTGTGAGGGTAAAATGAATGCAATAWTAGTTATTTGACACAAAAGGCATCGGGAAGCTCATCAGGTAGAGCACTTTCCAGCTGTTAGCAGCAAGCTATTAGGAAAATYCATGTAGTTAATTCCTAACACSGGAGAGTTKAGGYAAATTGTGACAGAATKGGTTGCTGGTTAATTATAATAATAAGCAGAACAGTAYTGGAAATAGTGCACCAAATCTGAGCTGTTTTAAAAGCATGCTCTGGTATGTCTATAATTGTTGAAAAGAGAGAAAAGCAGGGCAACCTCATGAGACTTTTCCTAACATCTTTTTCCTGTCTTCCCCTTCTTGTCTCAGGCTCTATTTGCAGTGATTCATGAAAAAAGCCCTGAAGAGCTGACATTTGGGCTTTGGTCCTTGACACTTAAGTGAAATACTTTAAAGTGTAGYTTGGGAGCTTTCGACTCCTTCCTTCCACTCATTCTCTCAAACACTTCTGAAATCTAAAAAAAGGGGGGAAAAAAAAGAAAAGAAAAAAAAGAGCTCCAACGGATGTTGGTTTTCAGTTTTCCTTTCTTCTGACTTAATCTGTTCTCTGGGGTGCTTGTGGAGAGCGAATCGTTTCAAGGCGCTGCTGCCAGCCCACTCGGAGGTTGTAAACCCGAGGGGTTCAGGGCTCTGGCAAACACTGCCACTTTGTTTGTTCAGATATTTGAGGGAACTCAGTGAATACAAGGGCAGTGCGAACAGCTCTGGGTGAGGAAAAAGGGGGAGCGAAGAGTTAAAGTGGGGGAACGCTCACTGAAATTACCGCAGCTTTGCYACTGCAGACCTGCCTGTGGAGCTGATAAAGATAGCGCTCCGTGCACATGCAGGGCTTTGTTTCCAGAGATCCCTACAAACATCGCCTAATCCCCTTCTGAGGCAGCTGTGGGAGTGACTGRAAATAACTCAAAGTCTCTGTGCTTCATAGATGGGGAGGGAAAGCCTTGGAATGACGAACAAAGCCTGTTGTGCGGTTTCCATGTGGCGCTGTGACAGCAGAGCCAGCAGCTCCCAGGCTCTCCTTCAGCCTTTCTGTTTGTATCTGTGCTCAGTGCCAGATCTAAGGATGTGCACTGCACAGAGAAGGTTTGATGATGTATTCATACACAGAAACCAAGCTTATAGTAAATAATTAATAATAATAGAGCAGACCGCGATTTTGATTATTGTGATGTAAATCTATTGCAACTCATTGACGGCACTGCGTGCATTCCCCAAGTAGCTTTTAATTTTTTTTGTTTGTTTCACCATTAAATAACGTGGTGTGTTAGGAGGGTTAGCAATGTCTCATGCTGACAAAGTACTCCTGCAGCCCGTTTCATCTGCAGGGTTGTGGGTACCGAGTTTCAACATGTGCACACTTCAAAAACATTGGGGAGGCTGCATCTCGGCAGGAGCTCGGGGAATWGCCCTTGATCCCGAGAGCATTAAACAAGGAATACACAAGGGGTAATTAGGAGGCAGCAGCTCAAGTTTATCTTAAAGTCCTGCAGCTGTATCAACCAAATCCTCTGGTCTGTGCTGGCTGCTGCAGAGGTCTGAGCTCCTCGCAATGCAGCTTTTGACAGAAGTCAGCCGTGGTTCTTGTGGAAATGGCAAGGGGTGCAGATGGCTGAGATGTATTATCCACCTCTGTCCTCTGCAGCCCAGCATGGCTCGGGTTCTTCTGAGGGAGAAAAGATGTTTTTGCTTATGATGACTCCTGAATTCAACACCAAACAGCTGTAGGTGGAAAGAGAGAGGTGTCCTGTCTGGAGTGAACSGTTTGTTAATACTGAATCTACTTAGGCAGAACCCAGAACTTTATTCCCACTGATCTGTTTCTACCGAGAAAATAGCTTTTTGTTGTAGAGTCAGAGCATTTGTAAGTAAAACTGAAGTCCCTGCAAAAGGTCATGAAGCCATTCAGGGCTGAAATGACTAGTCCTAGGTGAGGCAAAAAACTGAAACCTTCTTTGTCAACATTTCCAGAGCATCATTTCACATGAGATTGCTGAAAATAAACATAAGAGAATACAGCATAGTAAGGTGATCTGCTTGCATCACATCTGCCTGCATGGCTGTCTGCAGTCATTACCTTTCCATCAAAGATGTGTGCCATGTGAACTTCAACAGAAAAATCTGAATATTCTCCAACCAAATTCTGCTATTTTCCTCAGTTTTTTTTTTTTTCTGGTGTGACTTTTCCTGCTCAGAGGTTTTGGTTGGTTCATTTGATTGCTAAAGATAGACGAGACAAAGGCCTACATGGATTTTCCATTTGTAAATGAGCACTACAAAGGAGAAGATATGACAGAAACTAACATCTCCCTCTCACAATAAACAAAACAAGCCACTATACAATGAAGGGAATGACAGGAGCATGTTGTATGTGTCAAAATGAAATAGGACATCTGTGTAGGAAAAAGTGCTGCTAAGAAAGCCTTTCAAGTGTTTAATGAGGGAAAACAGATCGTTAAAGTATGGATTTGATTGTTGGAAAGAACAATGCCTACTGCTCCTGACAATGGCTCTTGGGTTGTTTATAATCGATACATTATCACACAGCTCTGCCAGGCCCTTCTGCACTTGTGTCAGTACCTGAATCGGAAAGAAACTGAGCCTATTTATTGATCAACTGCTTTGTRGTGAAATCATCACCTATCAAACTCCAGCATCTAGAGGTCACCAGATAAATATCCTGCTGGGCTCTGCCCAAGCCTGGGTGGGGAGTGAAATGGGAAAKGAGGGCCAAGTGTTTGAGGTGCCCAAACCTGAGCAGGGTCACGGCTCCTCAAGTTCAYTGTCTCTAGTGCTGCAGCTGCCAGTGAGAGCAGGTAAATAAAGTTTACCCACTTCCAGTCTGGACAGCAAAGGATTTAGCAGCATCTCCCCATGGAGCCCAGAAAAAAGGGCTGTGTCTGAGCTGGGCAGTCCAGCTGAGCTCACGTGGCCTTGCTGSCCAGCTCTGTGTCCAGCTGCTGCCTCTGATGTGGCCATTTTTGCACTTTGGAGGAAATTCTTCTTCCTGTTAAACAGGGCCTTTTGGCTGTTTTATTTTGTGGCATGGAATACATCTCTAGCTAATACCCCTCATTATGCATTTCCTTAATTATTTGGTTTCCCAGCGGCTTAGTAATCTAATATGACTCCAGGGACAAATCCTTGCCTGAGATCACAGCCTAAATATCTAATGTTATATGGGATCCAGAGATTAGCAGAGCTAAATCCTCTGGGGCCAGAGAATGCCGCTGAAATTGATGGGGAGCTGCCAGTGTGTGGCTGAAACCACAGGGAACAGAAGTCAAATAATGGCACATCCACTCCAGCCTCTCCATCCYCAGGCCTTGTTTGTTATCACAGGGCCACAGGGATTTGAAAATCAGAGCAAGGTTTGTTAGAACATCACCACAGGTCACTTGTAGTGGTTGGAAAGGGTGTCCTGTTGTCATACACAAWGTGTTAGTACTGAGGAGGGGGAGAGGGAAGGAAGAGGCTCTTTTTTGCTCTGCTGTGTTGCTCTTCTCTCCTGTTTTCTGGCTGCTGAAACAYCCWTTATTTCMKGAGCTGTTACTGTTATTTGTCTGATGCTGAGTAGAGAATCACAACCAAATCAAAGGGAGGGTCYCAGGTTTTGATTGAATCCCAAACCAGACAGGTCCTATTATCCTTCTTTTTGTCTCTTATTCAAATGTGCCTGAATCATTATAGACTTTAACATAAGGCACTGAAAATATGCAAATTTCTGTARAATTTCAGGCTTCTGAGATTCCAATTTTGCAAAATCAGCTAGTAGATTTCAACATCTTATGTTAAGGTGCAATGCTACCTCCAAATCTGGTCCCTGAAATATACCTTTTCTTTTTTTTYCCCTCCTGGAACAGTTTGAATTATAGTTTTATTATTCCGGGTCTGGAATTTATTTTGTGTATCCATATGGAGTCAATTTTTTTTATCCCATCCTATTTGATAGTCTGGGGGAAGAAATTGTTTATGGATTTCAAGATTTTCATCACAGTAGTTGTGAGAGTGGGGCTCTGTCACCCTGCATTTATATGGAATACTTACAGACACACACTCCACCTGTATTCATGCTAATCCAGTAAAGCCCTTGCCATGACTTTTGACATTTTAACTGTACCAAGTATTGCTGGTTTTAGTGGCCACTTGGGCCCCTCCAAATCCTGGCAGTACAGAGCTGTCCTTAGGTCAGTGCAGCGTGTGCTTTGTTCCATATAAATGGCTTTGCATTGGAATTATTGTTACAGCAACACTATTATTTTTGGGAGGGTAATGAGGTGCAAAAGAATGGGAAAAAAATAGCCTCCCTGCCTCCTTTGTTATTAGTGTAAATTTTCACAGCTCGTTCTAGCAAATTTTGTGGCTGTCTTAAGATTTCCTCTSCAGCAAAAAGAGAATAAAGCATTAGGCACATCAAACAGTATTACCCTGAAGTGTTACCCTTTGCTCTGGTGATAAAGGCTTGTTGTTCCTACCTGTTTTGAGAAAATACCAGTGTTTGGTTCTTCAGACCTAATGAGTACCAGCTGGGACACATCTCTGTTTTTACACAGGAAARTAGCTTTAACCTTTGTATGGTGGTGCTCACCCAAATTATTCAGCCTTGGGGACATTCTGCTGAGTGGCAGGATCTTGCCAAGCTGTGCATTGCTCATTTCTGCCCCATTTGTCATTGSAGTGCAAGGATGTCTCAATAAACAACATCTGGAAAGTGACTTGAGAAGTTCCTTGTTAATCATTTATTGGCTATAGGCTGAAGAGCATTTGGTAAACAGGGACCGATGCCAATTACCTGGCAAGAATTTTGGTTTGCTCAGAAGATCTGAAGGATGCTGTGATCATTAAATTCTTTCATGCTCTGCTCTGGGAAAATATTAACCTGAGAGAGGCAGAACTGTTAAGTGAGAAATTTTAGCAATTGACAAATGTATGTGGCAGCCTCTTCACACACTCGTCTGCTGAATAAAATGTTTGCCCTTTTTATCATCGGGATTGAAAGCCCAGGCAGCAGAGCTGTTTGCTCAGTCTCTGGAGAACAATCGGCTCAGATCAGTTCCCTCAATCCTGATATTGTACCCTGCACAGTGCCTCAGAGACCTTGCTGGTGTCTAMCCATGGATAAGCATCAAAAATCTGGGTAAGAGCCTACAAARSCTGTGTTTGGTCAGTGTGAGGAGCRTCCCACAATAATGCCAATATTCRGTGTTGTTTCTCAYAACGTCGCTCTATGAATCTTAACTGTTCCTTAGCAAAAGCAATGATGCAAACACATTTCCACTGTGTCATAGCAGCTGCCTCTATGGCAGGGTGAACACCAGGTGAGCTGGAAAGCTCTTAAATAACTGTGACAAAAATGGTTTTGTTTTGTGGTCTGTGCTGGTCTGCTCTCTGCTGGGAGTTTGGTGGGCTGGAGCACAGATTTGCTGCAGTTTGTGTGGCAACTSCCTGTGTTTTTCTTTCAAAATAGAGAAAATATTCAGAAAATGCAAACAATGTACACAACTCCTGCAGTTTTAATTTTCTAGAAGGGCAGACAGGATAGTCTGGATGGTGGTGAATTCGTTTAAGCTCTCCAGATGAGCAGTTTTCTTAATGTGTGATTTTTATCACAAGGAGTGCTCTGTCTGCCTTGGCCTCTCAGGACTACTGTAAAACAAATAWTCACTCACTGAGAGTTAATTGATAACTTTCACCTTTTCTTAATCTTTGACCTTTACTCTTCTAATTTATGCTGATGTATAAATTAAAAATTTATACCAACARTTCTGGTAGACTTGCTCTTGATTTACACCGAGCTCAGACAGGTCGCTGTTGGCTCCTGAGAACCTTCTTTCCTAAAAGTGGTTGTGAGGAAAATATGATCAGCAGGGCCTGTTGATGCATTTCTGGGATTAACTGATTAATGAGTGCACAAAAACCACATCAAASAAAATAAAACATTTAAAGATAATGGATATTTTGGTGATTTTAGTACTAYGATTATGAAAGCTCTAAGTCTTTACCATGGAACTCTAAGTGTACATTCAGAAATACTGCATTTATCAGTGTTTCTTAAAGATGTTATGAATAAATGGGCTCAATAATTATTTAAATACCTTTYCAGTTCTTTCTCTCTTTAGAAATTATATCCAATATTAGGTGGATTCTCCACTGTTAGAGCTGAGGTCTTCAAATTACAGAAAGAGAGGAGAGGGAGGGCAGGTAAAAACCAGGGACCTAAGATAGCCAATTTAGCATGGGGTTAGCCCAGCATAATAGCCAAGGAACACAATTAGGACTCTGTTGTCCACACTTCAGCTCTGCAGATCTCTCATTTTGCTATAATTAGAATGAAGTACAGAGCTATGTGGCTCTCTCACCTACATTATGCAAAGTCATTTTTCCCCTCTTCTATAATTATAGTGCACAGCTTAAGAGACTGCCAAGTGCTGAGAGCAGCTTTAGCTGACATGGTAGTGCTTCCCAGGAGGATCACATGGACTTGGTTCTGATTTGAAAGCAGACTGTGGAGATGGGAAGGTGATTAGGCAATCAAGCATTATTTGAAAGTTTAGAAACTGAGGAATTTGCACGCAGGACCTTTCTATTTCTAGAAATGGAATGGTTTTTTTCAAGTAAGGTAAGGATTTTAAGTAAAACAGTGGAGATTCTATTGGTTTCTGAACTTAGCAGTGATTCAGGAGCTGACTTGGTASTCAGACTTTCCTAATGTAGCTGCTTTTGGCTGCTTTAATTTTTATAGTTTGCTTTTGTAACGTCCCAATAAATAATTTTGCAGTAAGTCTCCAGACAACAATTTAGCCAGACATGCCAGATCTAGTGTTCTAAAAAGCAGAGTATGTTTTTAACAGAGTCAGTTAATCATCTCCCTTTTCCCTGCATTTCCACCAGCCTGGGATGGTCAGACACTGCTCCTGTGCCCATGAACCCACGGCAGGATTTGAGCTCACAGCACACACTCAGCTGCTCCCTCTGCCTCTCAGATGGAGGGGACAGCGAGGGGACAGTGTCCCTTTGGCCTCCAGGTGCCCAGAGTTTCTGGGACAGCTACAAAGAGGGRWTGGAGAGAGCTGTGCATGCTTTGCYTTGGTGGAGTTTGTGATGCCTTTGCAGTCATTCTTGTCAGAGAGCACTCATGGTCCCTCCTTTCAGGAGCAGCTTGTTTGCCTTTGGAAAGGCCCAAAAGGCACCAAAWGGCAATTAATTTCAAAGCATTCCTAGCAAAAGACACAACACAATTCTGTGTTTTCTTCCTTACCCGAGTCAGAGTCTTCATCCCCCAAAAATAAACAGATCGCCTGAAGAGCTGCCTGCATTCAGCATTTGGCAAAGCTTGAGCAGTTTGCCAAATGTTGGTGCCTCTTTTTGTGGATGAACTCTCAGCAGAGAGGGGTTTTCAGTTATTTCAGATGATTAGAACACATTATCCATTCTGGCTAATACCTGTTCCCAGTAAATCACAAGTTTTTGACAGGAAATGGAGATCATATTTTGATGTTTTTGACTAAAGTATTGGCTGCTYATAATGAAGTTTTAATCTACTTGACTGAGGTTTGAAGTGCACTTATCAGAGTGAGAGAGCAGCCTCAAAAAGGAGGGCAGTTCCCCTGTGTGCAGTGGGTCCTTGGTGCCTGGCTGCAGCCCTGGGAGAGGACACTTCTCAAAGCGACACCACTGCTCACTAGGGGAAAGTGGGTTCAGCTGATGGAGGGATGGAAGCCTTGGATTTGGATCCTGATCGATTCTTCCAGTTGAGGGGAAGATGTTCAGAGGGGTAAAATTCTCTTCTGTTCCTCAGTGAAGGCATGAGGCACTGAACGCTGAGAGAAGGCAGAGGTGAAGTGAAGGTGTGGGATTTTTAACAGAAAACTGTGAGAGGGGAGGCTGCAGTGACAGACCCCACTGGACACCATCTCCTGTGTGTCACAGTCAGGCTGAGTGTGAGCAAAAGCAGCTCAGCCTTTCAGGAGAGCCTTACCCTGGTGTGTGACAGGGCTGGGGACAGCAGGGCAGGGTGAGGGGTGACTGAGCTGGGTGCTGGGGGCTGCCTCCTGTTTCTGCCTGCACACAAAGAATTTACTTGGCTTCTTCTGTGTGTCTGTCTTGTAAGTCCTCACACAAGCAAGAAGAGTGTACATAAAGCTTTCTCAAGCCTCTGGTAGCCTCTTCTACAATGAAAAATCTCCAAGTGAGGTGTAACTAAACAAGATGTGTGTGACTGTGACAGTGACTGAGCTATGCTCCAGCCAGAGCAAGGCTGCTGGGTGAGATTTCACGGGTCTGTGTGGCTTGCAGCAGCTGTAAAACCGCTTCATGTGGACAGTGGGTGTTCCCTGCAGGAATGCAAGCCCCCTTCCCTCCTGGATTACCTACTGTGATCTGTGCTGTATTGATAATTGAGGCTAAAGATCATTATTGCCAAGCTGCAAACAGGAAACCCCTAAGTCCTGTATACAGCACATCCTCTGAGCCTGCTCCAGCTGCACCAACTTCCTGAGGACCAAAGTCAGATGAAAAAAATACCTGCTTTGGTTCTGCCTGTTCAAAGTGTTTTCCTGCTTGCTGGCTTTCCATGCGTGGTATCCTTCTGCCTCTGGCAGAAAAAGGAAGAATCATGTCCTCTGTAAATTTTCAGTTTTTTCCAGAGTTCAGGGAAACTGTAGGAGATTGGRCCAATTAAGAGTCTGTCCAAAAACTTTAATAATAAAAAAGTAATAATAAAATGGTGGTAATTTAGTCATCTCAGAGAGCCTAAACCTCCCTTGTTATCATCCTATTTGTGGTAACTTTAATATCTACAAAGCTTGGGATTCTGGAAACTGCTGAACCCTGCTGCATGCAGGAGGGATTCCAAAGTCTTTATTTCTTACTTTTGAGTACAAGGCACAGTCCCACAAAACCAAACGTGTTTCTTCCCCTGTGGGCCTAGTTTTACCAGTAGCTCTGAAGGTTTACAGAGCCTCAGCCTGCTGCCATTGTCACAGGTGATGGTGCTGGTGAAAGAAGGGATGGAAGCCCTCACTCTGCTCAGTTTTAAAGTCCTCCACAGGCTGTAGGGTGATGGAAGCAGCCCACAGGCTCAGTCCATGGCTCAGGTAAACTGATCTCAGCCCAAAGAGTGCTGTGGCAAACTCACATGGGGAGAGCTGAGAGCAGATTCCCAAGCAGGAATCTGAAATAAGTAAAGTTTGCCTTTGCACTTCTTGACAGGAGCATAAGCCATCAGACAGAAAAGTGACAGTTTCTCCATTAATCCTGGGCAAATATACTGGTGTGTCAGTGCTCTTATGCTGGSAAATAATATCCAGTAGTGCTTTCCTGTGAAGGAGTCAGTCTCAGAGTAAMTGCGAGGGGCGCACCGGGCTCTGAGCACAGTGCTGAGTTTAACCAGTGTAGGCAGGTGCTGGAGGTGTGAAATTGAAAAAGTCACAAATGCTTCCTGCCTTATTCTWTCTAGACAGGTTTCTTGTACTTRTTTAAAGGCCAGAAATCCCAARGGAYRGTGTTATCACCTTTATTACTTTCTYTCTAATGAGATTTTTCAGATTTGTGGCAAAGCCCCATCCCCTGACACAAATGAGATAGCAGCACTTGCTGCATTGCTCCACGTGCCTTCCAGTGAGGGGGCAGCTGTAACTCCTGCCACTCTSTATTTCCTCATCTTTTTTAATGCATTTAAACCTCAACACAGAGATATTGTCCTTTCTGAAGGGGAAAAATTCAGCCTTGACAAAACCCTTATATCAGTAAGGCCTTGTGAAGGGGGAAGTTTGCTCAGAATTGTGTTTCATATCAGGCTCAGGAACAGACCAGGCGCCCTTTGCTTGCAAACAAAAACCCATTAAAAAGAGAGGTACCTGCTCTCTTAAGTCAGTATGTATATCAGACTACCCTTAAAGGCTTTAATTCACTATTACTTAATCTCCCAAGCATTTATATATTGCTGCACTTTACTTACAACTTTGTACAATTTCATACACCTGCAGCCTTCGGTACCACTACTTTACTTTAGAAAAAAAAAATTATTATGCGAGTCAAGTGAAGCCAACTTGRGCTTACTTCTATGAAGGACAATAAAGTTATGTGGGCATGGTGACCATTTAATATTCTTGGAGGTATTTAGCACAGGATAGAATGGCAACTTGAAATACTAGAGCCAGGAATAACATACATTTGATAAGCCAATTTTTTTTTTCCTGTCACAGATGTGTATTTTAGCAATCAATAGTGACTTCTACAAAGCCAGACTGGATCATTTATATATGAAATCTATTTTATATTTTTCCAGTTTTACATGGCAGATTTCCCTGTGAAATATCCAGATGGATGGTGGTTTTATTTTCCTTGTGACTCTGTGCATCTCAAGTGTGCACGCCTCTCACTCTAGGAAATGTTKCTGCATTAATAAACCCATAATGAGTTTCATCTCCTGACAATTTTCTGGGCAGCAGGACTTAGTCTTGCTGTTTTCCAAGATCCTCTTAGGTTCACTGCTGTCCCCTGCATCCCGTTTTGATGAAGGTGTGAGAAATCACATTGCCTAAGAGTTCAGTTACGGGGCTGTTAAAGGCAGCGCTGCTGTCCCATGGTCTATGGGAACACTGCAGAAGAAATATGGCAGCCCTGAGTAAACCTGCCCTGTCAGCAGACAAGCAACAAAAGTGGGAGGGGAGGAGAGTGAAATAATTAGTAAATGAAAATCCTGAAGGCAGAACTATGTACGATTTGTCTTTCTTTTCTTGTCTGTGTGAGAATCGAGGTGGACTGACACAGATCTGGAAGGGAACGCTGCCACGGTGCCTCCTGAGGGCTTGCAGAGGTGATTTGGGGAATGAAGAGTGGTATTTGACCCACAAGTCTGAAACATGAGCAAAGCAGGCTGTCCATCCCTTCCTGAGCCAGGGACAAGCTGTTTCATCTCTCGTTCCTGCTGTTCTCAGCGTTCCCCTCTGGCTCCAGGTTGACATCTCCACCCACCAGGTGGGTCTATGGGGTCCTGAGTACCTGTGGAGTCTGGACCCCTGTCCCTGGTTCCTCTGGGCTTCTCACACCCTGCAGGGGATTGGAGGTGCTGCTGGTGCGCAGGAGGTCATTAGCAGTGATGTTTAATTAGTGTGTAAATGTGAGAGCGAGTCTGTTAGTGCCCATGAGATCAACACAAATGCCACAAGAGGAACATTTTTTTTTTTTTTTACAGTCACTTGGCTGGGGAGATGTCTTGCATCGATCCCAGGCTGTTGGGATGCCAGACCTTTATTCCAGTGTAACAGTCAGTAATGAACTGATGGTGAAGAGGGCTTGAAGGGCTGAAAACACTGCAGTTCTCTAATGTGAACCTCAGCACAGAGAGAAAGASTGACTCCAGAACACATAAATATAGGAAAAGTATGATCTGAAAACACGGTCCTGTTGTTTGAAGGGTTTCACCTCTGCTCATTCTAGCAAGGTCCCAGTGCAGGAATCTTGCTATAGGGTGTCACACTGTACTCCTCTGAGCTGAGCAGAGAATCTTTCACAAGAAAGATGAAAAATTAAAAAAAAATAGATTCCGTGACTGAAAGAAGAGYAGATAATTGCTATTTGTCTCTCTGAGCTTTTGTGGGCAGATATTGAATAGAAAATGGCTCATATAATTGTATTTTTGGGAGCCTAGTTGCAGCCAAAGATTTATAGAGGTTTTTTTTTTCCCTGCAAAACCCCAGCTCTTTTCTATTTTAAAAGAGGGACTATCACCAAGTGTCACCCTGAAGAATTGGACCCACTACAGTATTTTGTTACATATCAGAAAACAAAGTGCAAGGCTGGTACACTATTAAGCAACAGCAGCGGAGCTGCCACTCTCAAGCTCATTATTCAAGGCTCTCTTTAGTTCAATTATACACCTCTACAGCTAAGGAAGATAGATGAAGGTCATTTGGGAGCTGTAAACCACAACGCACTGAATGCAGAACTATGTTCTTAAGCTGATTTACACCTTGTTCTCCAGTGTTGTACAGCATGGGGCTTCGATTGAAATGCAGAGGCAGTGATTGAAAAGCCTTTTTCCTCTTCTTAGCTCCAGATCCACTGCCTCTTAATTATTATCTTGATTAGATGGTGAGAGACAACGGCTTCTGCTTCCACACCTGGGTRGTGACAAACCCCAAAATCTTGGGACTTGGGTAAAGAACCCACCAGGGATGCACAATGGTGTTTACATCTGCTGTAAGTTAATTCTGGGGGGTGTGGATTGGTCCAACAAGGAAGAAAACCCCGTAATTGAGGGAAGCAATTTGCCTTTCCAGGAAAGACAAAGAACTGCCACCCTGTACTGATTTACCTCCCATATATCTCAGCATGASGAATGGCAAGTGCATTGAAGAAAGTTAATTAAACAATGCAAATGCACACACAAAAAAAACCCCAACCCTTTCATGCTAGTGACAAAGGATTGCAGTTTTCACTCACAGGAAGCAGAGACATTTTTAAAATAACATAATTTGAGGTGTATTGTGCAAACCAGTCTGGGACCAGATCCTTAAGGCAGTGAATTTGTGATGCTGTCAAAGTTCTGGTTCACCAGAAAGGCCTCAGGGGAGACCAGTTTGGGTTCTCTGGTGCTTTGGTAAAAAAAAAAACAACCTTGGTAAAAACTGAAAATCAACTTTACCATCCCTAAACACCGTTCCAGAACTTGTGCAGTGCCAGCACCTTGCTGTGTAGATAAGTTACACATTAGCACTCTCCCCAAAGTCAGGGGATGCAGATCTAACTAAATATCACCTTCCATTCCAGGGCTGTCTTGGGAAATGCTTTGTCAGTCTTAAGCTAACTTAAGAGGGGAAGATAGGCAATAAAACCAGAATGATTTGAATTATTTTCTGAAATGTGGTTTGCTGAACATCCTGCATCTCTGGCTGCTCATCTCTATTCAGAAATAAATTCTAACAATCTCATGCTTTTGTCCATTTCACAGAGAGAACAGGAATCAGGACAGAACTACAAGTACTTTTGACAGAGAGATAAAGACTATTTTAGCAATATTGTATTTCTATCCATGGRCTAGGGTTTTCTTCATTAACTTCATTTCCTCTCTTTTTATTGTAAAATAGAACATTAAGGACCACGAATACATTTTTATTTATGATAATTCAAAATCTATGTCAGCTGGAGATTTTTTAAAAATATTTTTATTTACTGGAAATAACCACTGGAGGCTTTTAAACATTAATATTATATGAAAAGSTTTTTGCTCTGAAATATTTAAATTTTAAAGTATATTTATAGATATAAGTTTAATTTTTAGAACTAGTCCTTTCAAGTTAAAATCACGCTATGGTTTCAATACTGTGGCACTGTAAAATCCTAATTCTATCCACAGGTGTGCACATGTGATGCCCACTGATTTCATAGCACCTTCACGTGAAGGCCAGCCTTTCCTCTGTGTTGTCTGCCTGAATTTTTGTTATTTGCAGCACCTGGTGTCCTTAAGAAAAGAGTTTTCTGTCTGTGTGCAGGTCAGGCTCTCCCTGCTGAGTTTGGTTTGGGAWCAAAAATGCAGCTCCCACTTGTAGGACGGCCCCATCACATCGTTAGCTTTAATTATTCATGAATCCAGTGCTGCCCTCGTTAAGAGTCACTGAGAGCRCCGAAAGGGCCTGAGGTTGCTGAAAATTGGAATCTCTAAGAGTCCATCAGGGATGAATGCRATGATAATGCATCCAAAGACAATAAAATTGTAATTATCTATAATTTGCTACTAACTTAATTATAGATATTCTAAACAAAAATCTGGAATCCCCTTTTCCCACAGGAGAAATCCTGATTTAGTCAATAAAGCTGTGGTGGAAAAGTGAAGTGGGACTTGAATCTGATGCACACAACTGCAATTTGCAGACTTCATCTGAGATTTTGCATTGATTCTYTCCTGCACTGAAGATTTGTGCTGCACTGTTCACAATCTTTTATCTTCCATTAAGTGTCTTTTAAGAGGGGAAAACAAGTCTCAGAACTAGTCCCTAACTTCAAAATACTTTTGCTGTGGAGATGCTGGATGTGCTTCTCAGCAATCATTACAAATGCAATGACCTGTAATTGTTAAAATGAAACCTCTTTAGTATTAATCCAAAATTTTCGACATAAACATTTAATAAAAACTTTGGGCAGAAATTCCCTCAGATAAATATAAGATAAGTTTTCCCTGGTAAGTTTTTGTTTGTTTTTTCCTCCCATGAATAGCAATTTAGCTGCTGTCTTATTTCCCCCCTTGGTTGTACTGATGCAATTATTTGTAGGGCTGCCTGGCAAATCAGATTAGGGAATGATCTGGATTAAAAATCACATCAGAAGAGCTGCAGAAGCTGTGGTGGTGTGGCAGCTGAGAGAGTGGTGCAGGGTGGGAATGCCTGGGGAAGGATGAGCAGGAAAGCTGCTTAGGGCAGCACAGATGCTGACATCCTTTAACCTCAAACYGAATATCAGCTGCCCCAATGCCAGGCCAGGTGATGGTGTAGCCCCTCTCACCACGAGGGGGGAAGCTTTCTTTCACTCTGTTCTCCTCCTGTGACTTATTAGTGATTGTACTCATGAGAAAAAATTAATAACTTTGAATAATCCCTGCTTTCTAATTTTTCCCCTTCTCCTGGCAGTAAATTTTGAATCTGCCATTCCAGCTTTTCTGAGTCTGTACTGGCATCCTGCAAATTCTCTTGGAAAGGGCAAGGCATGGCTGTGCTCCAAAACTAGGGGAGCAGGGAGGAAGAGATGTAATCACTGCAGGATGCATGTTCTGTACCCTGTGTGCAGAAATTCCCTGCAGAGAGCACTTCAGGGTCCATTTTATCTGCAGGAGTTGGCTCATATTCCAGATCTTTTTCTCAGATCCTTTGGACACAGAGATGTTGCTCTCTCCCAGATGCTGCCAGGTAAAATGACAGGCCTTAATTTCAGACATTGAAATTAATAAATCAATTAATTGAATAATTAATGAAATTATTCAGATATCATTGAAATTTCCACCTTTTCTTCAAGCCAGGGACAGTTTAAGCCTTTTAAATCTAACTTTCCATTTTTCCCTCTGGTTTTGTTTTACACACCATGCAATCCAGCAATGTCAGCTGCAGAAATTACTGCAAGCCTTGTTGAGAAGGCACTGAGTGTGCTGCAGAATTGGCAAGTGATGGTTTCTGGAAACTGTGCTGGTTCTCTCAGAACCACATGGGGATCCCTGTAATTCTTGCACTTTCCTCCTGCACATTTCTGACACCTGCAGTGTGGGCAGGACAAAGGGTGTATCCTGTCTTTTGCTCTTTTTCTCCCCTAAAAATCCTTGGGGGTTTTCAGCTGAGAAGGGACCAAAGACTGAAATCACCCTGCTGGTTTATTGGAATTCATGGCAGACAGGAGAACTCCCTCCAGTTGTACATTTGGACCTTGGAAAGATTGTGCTGGCCAGGATGGGGAAGCCACCAGCTCCCAGCTGGAG
This sequence comes from Malurus melanocephalus, assembly GCF_030028575.1. NCBI lineage: Eukaryota > Metazoa > Chordata > Aves > Passeriformes > Maluridae > Malurus > Malurus melanocephalus. The sequence continues at coordinate 1,693,951 of NW_026623364.1, read as the reverse complement.
CCTTCTGAGCAGAGGATATGGCAAGAARTATTGGAAATAACACCCTCCTGCATGTGTCTAAGTGCTTAAACAGAATACTTAGGGCTTTATTTCAGTTTTTTTGTCATGCAATAATCTTCTTCAGCAGCAACATCTGATAGCTTTACACAAAATCGTAATGAAGTACTTGTGCAGATTATCCAGGCAAGCTCTCAATTAGCTGAGACATCTTGACCTATGAATCTGAATAAAAGGTGCTGAGCTTATTGCTGTGRCCTTTGTGCCAAGCATGGAGCTGCTGTGGGTAGAGGAGCCCCTGAAATGGCCAKAACGTGGGGCAGCAATTCTGAAAGGAGGTTACACCTACTCAGTTTTCTCTTTTTTGCTCCCTGTATGCTGCAAGAGGGTTTATGAGCTTTAGTTAATGATCCCAGCTGTTCCCAAGGAGCGCTGCTGCAGTCAGGCTTGGACTGAGATGTAACAGGAACAAGGAGTAGCTCTGTGTGTCTGTGTCTTTTCTTAATGAGGCTGACTGTAAGGCATTGTATGGGTACATCATTGAAATGCAGGGCTGTGCAGGCATTAAACAATCAGTAAATGATATATCAGAAAGATTATTATYAAGAAAAGACATCACTGAAAACTGCTGCAGTCAAAGGTACAACAAGAGGTTAAGCTGAGGGACTTGACTTTCTTACTCTTCTCTGGTTTTATCCAATAAATTTGCATGCACTGCATTGTTTGGTACTTAATTTACTTTTTCGGAAGGTGTTGAGCTGATCCTTCCAGACCCTCAGCCTGCTCTCAAACAGCCACTCTGCCCTAATAAAGGTCTGTTAATTGGAATGTGTAGCCTCCTTCTATGCCCCTCCACCCAAAACAGCCTGCTTTAATCAGAATACCTGGAGCTGCCTGGTGTTTTACTGTGAGGTGGGTTTAGACTCATAACATTCCTGTTTTTGGATTCTTGTGTCTTTGGATTCTTTTGGCCAGAGCCACATATCTTAGAAATGACAGACTTCTGTGACATAGACTTATTAATGTCTTTGAGTGCCCGTGGTGGTTTTCCACATGTCCTGGCCCCTGCTCCTGATCCTTCTTTGCACCAACAGTCAGGTTTGAGCATCACAAGGTGTGGTTCTGCCCCAAGCACTTGAGAGCCCTGGACCCTGCCCCATCCTGCATGTGCTCTGACCCCAGGACCTGCACATCTCCTGAGCAGTGCCACACTCTGGGAGGGAATGGGGCTTTCTGAGCCTGTCAGTCAGGGACTGCACTGCTCTCCTGTGAGACCTTTGAGTCCTGCAAGGCCTCTGAGTACTCACTGCTGTGTAAAATACAGCTGGCAGTGATATCACCCCTCCCCTGACCATGCTTGTAAAAACAAAGGCACTACAGATACAGTTTGTAAGGGGTCCATGCCTTTTATCCACTCTGAATGTGTGAGTGGAAGGGGCACCTTCCAAAGGACTGTGCTGCTGCTCTGTCTGCCTGTGGATCTTCATCCATGTTCACGTAGGGTCAGCTTGGAATAAATGCAGAAGTAAAATGCAGAGAGGGATATCATTTGCAGGTGAAATTTAAAAAAAAATAGTGCATTGATCTGTTCCTGTGCTGAGGTGTTTGTTGAGATATTTAGGAAAGTGCAGGTGGAAGTCCCAAGGCAGGGCTAACATCAGAAAGTCCTGAGGTTGAATCGTTACAGACCACAGAACCAGTTTCCAGAGCTTTGCTGGACCTTTTTCAGGCCCAGATGTTGAGACCATCCTGTTCCCTGTGTACCAGCAAATGGAGGATGAGCTTTACATAACACAGAAAAGGAAAAGTCCTGGCTGAGTTACRAGGGGACACAAAATTGCAGCAGCACAGAGTGTGGATGGTTTTAATGCAGTCACAGATTTTRAAGCCAGAGGGGACCATTACAATTGTCTGTTCTAACCCTCTTCCTGATGATRCAGGGCCATTGAATAGTCCTAATGCTGGAATAAGAGTCTGCTTAGCACTACTTTTCTATAATGATTTCTAACTATTATAACATTTTTCTGAGTTATTCTCTAACCCCTAAATTACTCTTTTTCATATAAGGCTGTCTGTCAATCTGTTCTTACTCCTCTGACAGCTCATCCCCACCTTCCAGTGTCTTGGGTGCCTTTTTTTCTGCTGTCAAACTCAGGCTAATTCATTTTCAGTTCCCTTAAGAGACCTGTCTGAGCACTGAAAGATCTGGACTCTTGCTATTTCATTAGCCCTCATTATTTTTCAGTTAATGGTTAGCTGGCAGCATTGGTTTGGATTTTTTTTTTTTTTTTTGGTGATAGAAACGAATATAGAATAGAAGCAGGTTTGTATTTGACAATCATTTTTCATCAGTCTCAGGGAGAAAAATATATCTGCCTACAAAGATATTACAGCCTCCCTGAATGCAAGCTTTATTGTTATTTGCATCGCTTTCAGTTATGCACAATTTTAGTGGGAAAAGTATGAAGCTGGAGTGCRTGCAGCTGTTCAGGGTGCTGGCAAATCCTGCTGCAGATGCTCCCTTCCTTCTTTGTGATGGGATCTTCATTTTCTCAAGGCCCTGAAAGAGAAGCTGCTGGCAGAGACAGAGGAACAGCCCTCAGTTTTTTTTATAATGTTGAATGTTTTCTGAGACTTTAAAGATGCAGCRGAGCTTTTAGGGGTAACCTGATTAATTTTGCCACTGTGGAAGAATGCACAGAGCGTTATTGACTTCCAAGTGTCATTGTTCAAGCTTTTCCAGTGGGGAAGTGGGAGTAGCATGCTTCCCTGATTACCCTCCACTGATGTTATTAATTAATCAAGCATGAGCTCGTTACAATGACTGAAGAATGACTCATGAACAATCATACCAGCTTTTTTTTTTTTTTTATTTTGTGGAGGAGAGATGAGAGAAATATCAAAACTATAACAGTAGCATGTAACAATATTTTCCCAAGGCAGCAGATTCACAGGGAAGGCAAGACTGAGAATATTCGGGTCATTAGCCTCAAGTTTTCAAAATGARCAGGGGTGTTGGATTCCCACATTTCCTCAGCAGTTTTGCTAATCTCAGCTCATGGAAAGTCTATCAGAAAATCAGCAAAGCATATCTTCATTCAGGGGAAGCTTAATAGTCCTGTTGAATTTACCTGCATGAAATTATGCATGCAGGGTGACTTGCAGTCATTGGTCCAGTGAGAAACAGAATTTTGGAGTCTGGGGTTTGATGAGCACTGGTAATTGTAATAGCCCTGGTCTTGAGGAGCAGCTGCATGTCAGTAGCTCCACTCAGATCAAGGTTTTTGTCACTGGTGATCACTTTAGCAATTATCTGAGTGATTATGGGTAAAAAAAAAAAAGCATTTTATTCTTACAACCTGACTGGTCTCGGAATCAGTAYGAATTCTCTATTTTTCATTCCTTATTATTTATTCTCTGTTGATCTACCATAGACAAACCATCTCCATAACTGAATTTACATGGAATGTAAAACCTATGCAATTAGCATTARTTATAATTATGTTTCAGTGCTGATGGGGGAAATGACAAGAAATTTGTACTTAGCAGAGAAAGAAGAAGATGGAGAAAGGATTACAAGTAGTAGTGTTTGGTAATGAGGTTAGTGACATAAAAGAGTTATCCAGAATTAGCAGCAGGAGCAGCATTTGCTTTCCTGTTTTCCCCAGAAATGGTTCTGCTAATAAAACAAGCACAGATGTGGAATGGTTTTATAGCTCATCCTTAAGTATCYTCGTGCAGTGTCTGAAACCTAATCATTACAATGTTTTGCATGAAAGCCAGAAAGTGAGCAAGTCATTATGTTGCTACRTGTTGACATGGTTCCTCAGTATCTTCCTCCTGAAATAAATACAGCCTCTCTGTAGACTTGCTATAATTGGATTCTACTGCACTGTAATATGTAAATTATAAACTTCAATTACCAGTGTACAAAAATAGAAAGTCATGTAAATGTCTTCAGGAAACGTGTTTGAGCAACTACGAATATTTAGGACAACCAAAATTTGTACTATTTTGTTTCATTGTTGCCATTCCGCTGAATCTTTAGGGTGTTTTTGTTTGGTTTTTATTTCTAATTTTRCAGTTCTTGTTTGGTYCAGCTGYAGCAGTGAGCTGTATTTCACCTGCATGGTCCCATTCAGCTGACTGGAAGTGCATTGGCTCTTTGTCTGCAGTATTTTGATAGCTTTAAACTGAATAAGCAAAAACACGTTTTAATTTGTGGCGCTTCCAACTTCTCTCAGGACACTTGTAATCTGAGTGTTTAGCTGGCCTGTTGTTGTTCCTGTATGGTCTGTGGTGAGTGATTTCAGCAGTTTGTAAGTCTTTTTAAATGTTTGAGGGTGAGGATGGCTAATGCAGTACAGCGAGGCAGATCCCCCAGGACACTCACCTACTTTTCCCAGAGGTGACATTCCACAGGAGGGTTCCCACAACAGAGCAGACATGGTAACACAGCACAGAGTGGAGGAATTATCAGCCTGGCTCTCTCTGATGTGACATTTCCTAGCCCAGAGGCGCTGGGTTTCCCTTCCAGAGGCTGCTGTCCTACAGACCCTTAGCAGGGAGCAGATGGGAACAAATCCTGCAGCAGCTGCACTGCATCAAATGGTGGAGCCTCACGCATGAGGCATGAGATTGGGCTTGCTGATGTGATTTGTCAAGTACAGTTGTTTAGAGGCAGCCAGCAGGAAAATGGGAGAGGGCTGATTTCAGCAGTGCCAGCTGAGTTTCAGTGCCTGCTGAACAAAAGCAGCAGGCTTTGCTCTTCCCTGTTTTATTTTATTTTATCAGTGAATCTCACTTGCTTTGGTTCCTTAAATAAGGAGGACCAAACCCAAATTCCATATCCATCTTTTGCACCAGCTCAGCTCTCTTTGTTTTGCTCAGACCTTTCTGGTCCAAACTCCTGCAGCCCAAAGCCAGCTACCCACAGAAACCTGCTCCATTTCCTTTGCACTGAACTGCATCAGCGTGCAGGATTCACTGGGAGCTCATGTCTTAAGGGGAGCCTCACAACTGGTGTCCATCACCATTTTCCAGAGAGTCAAATCACATTTATTACATATTTATAAATTACCTTTATTTTAGTGATGTGAGTAGCACCAAGCCTTCTGTGGTATAGATTATTCTACATAGATGTGTCTCAGATGTTTGAAACTTTTCTTACCCGTCTAGAGGATTTCACTAACAAAGAAATCATCAAGGGGGAAATGTGAATTTCTTCTACTACTATTTAACTCTAGACTTGTTACTTTTCTCTTAGTGCAGTTTAAGGTCATGCCAAAGAAATCCAGGATTCTCTTTCTGTCAAAAACGTGCCAATTCAACAGCTGTCTTTTGTTCACCTCATATTCTGCACGTATTCTGTATAGGTCCAAAGAATAATTAAGGATGAAATTTTCAAAAATACCTTGAAAAGACAATAACTTAATTTTTGTTGAATTGTGGTGTGATAATGGTGTCTTGTTCCTGAAGACTGTGAAGCCTATGAGCCTAAACAAACTTGTTACCTTTAGGACAATACAAGTTCAAGTAACTTTAGCAATTTCTCCACTATTCATTAATGTCAGAWGATATTGAAATTTGCACTTTGAGATGATCGAGTGCAATACCTAAAATCCCGTGACAAACCAGGCCTTGCATCCCCAGTAGAAAAGCAGACCAGAAAAGCTTACTTAAAAGCAGCACTGATTTCCAGATAGTTTTGTGCTCAAGTGGAAGAATGAAAAACCTGCTGCTCATTTCACAGGGCTTACAGGTATGGCTAAAGAGGAATGCTTTTACTGGTAAGAGCTGCATTTCCAGGGAAAAAGCCTGTGAAACTAAAAAATTTAAAAATAAAATGAATTGGTTGTGCAATGCTGGAAAAATCCCTTCACTGCTCTCCAGCTAGTAACAAAACAAGATCCTATCATGATCTTTCATTCACTGAGACCACTATATTTTTTCTTGACAGAGCAATTACTCCKTAATCTCGTTAGGATAGATGGTAATGGAGCCCAGTTGTAAAATACCCCTTTGTATTTTTTCTTCTATTTTGTTTTGAATATATTGCTTTGATTTTTATCACATTTATGTGCACATTAAGGAACAATTATTCATTGTTAAAGTCAATCCGCAATCAATGTTCATTTTCTGCATTTTGTTTACCCAGATTAGAGGTTTGATCCTGCTCATTGACTTCAATAAGTGCTTGACTTACCCTCTCCCTGCTCTCTCTTGGGTCTCCATTTCACAAAGGAGTTTGTCCTTGGCCCTGGTGCACAATGAGGAGGGTCTGTGATACAAACTCTTATGTGTTCTAAGGGAAGGTTGGTGATGTTTACCTGGGCTGGGCAGGGCACAGTGTCACCCCTTCACATCCCCCTGGCTCCCAGTAAAGGAGAAATGGAGGACAGGGGCTGGAAGAGAGCAGAAGGAGAAGGTGTAGGGAGGAGGAGGATGGAAGCAAATAGCGAGAAAATATGTAAGAAAGAGTCAAAGTCATGGCATCCCTGGCAAAGGCTTTGTCATGCCAGGGACATGATTGCATGATTGCTTTGTCATGCCAGGACTGGGGACTGGGCTCTCCTGTGGGCATGGAAAGCTGCAGTATTTCTGTGAGCTCTCCTCGCTCACCAGGGAAAAGCTCTTGGGACAGAGGTTTGCATTTGGGCAAATTCAGCCAGGAAAAAAATGAATGTTCTCAGTGCTTCAAGGGACTGGAAGGATGAAAGCAGTCCCTTCTGACCTTCAGATATGTCACTGCTCTACAGTGGTGCCAGTTTCAAGCAATTTTCTTTGCATTCACTAGAAACCTTCCTCCCCAGTGATGGGATATTTGTGCTCTCCACCCTTTCCTGTGATTTTACCACTTGTCATATATCCCCTTCCTTAAGTTACAAATAAGTAGTTTTTTCTCCTGTRAGCCACATTCCAGTTCTGGTGAACAAGAAACTTAATGTAATATTAAGCAAAGAAAGAAACTCATTTCCCTATCTCCCYAACTTGACTGGAGCTATCAGTTACCCTGGAGTAAAGTGGAGATTAATCTACCCCATGTGTACTTGCTGTATTTAACAATAACAGTCCGCTCTCTTATCAGTCTCCCTGTGGAAGTTTTGATCACAGAACTGAAGGAAGAATAAGCCTGTGTTTATTCTTGCTGAGGATCTTGACGTTTGGCAGAGTGTTTGCCTTGCTGGTGCTGTGCCAAAGCGTTAAAGGCCCCGCTGGCTGTGCAGAGGTGGGGGCAGACAGGGAGGAGAAAACCCATTAGGGAGTGCTGGGAGAAAAACCTCATGTGTTCAGCGACTGAAAGATGTCACTATTCCTGCTTTCTCTAAAGCCAGGCTGCTTTTTGGTGCTCCAAGTGAGCCCTTGTCCTTCCCCCTGTGTTTATTTCAGTGCAGGAATATCCAGGTAGCTTRCTTCTTGCCAATCTGTCCATGTCAAAAGGAATGCTCTTCCTCGGGTGACCTGAAAAATCCAGATATCTCCATCTTTTATTCCTTCCTCGAGTAACCCCTACAATGTGCTCTGCACATGAGTTCAGCTGGCCAGCTCTGTGGTTTAGTGGCACTTAGGAAAGAACACGTTTCATATAGAGAATTTTTGTTTAATAAATGATGGTGAAGAGTGTGAAGAGTGTCCTGGAGTCTTGAAGCTGCTAACTTTGCACTTCCTCTGCCACTGACTCAATTTAATATCCTTAAAAAGTTCATTTTGAACATTTCAAGGCACCGAAAGTGCCCAATGAATGCAGRTATGTGGCATATATCATTTCAACCTGGACTGTGTAATATTATTTTACATAAATAACCATTAATAACCTTTGGAGAACACTCTCAACCTCAGATGCATGACCTAAAGTCTGTGATTTTGCATCCATAAAGGGACACTAATCCCCCACTTCTCCTGTGTAGCAGTTGTGTGCTCCAGATGAACTCCTCCCCATGGATCATCTGTGGAGCAGCACCTGCCATGTCCATTTTTGGGAAGGGAGGGGAGCAGGGCAGATCTGCAGGCTCCTGGGTCTCATGGGATCAAAGTCTCCTGAGGAAAAGGGAACAGGATGAGCAGCAGAGATGCTGCCTCCTGCTTGGTTAATTCCATGGAAGAATCCTTCTATGACAGCTCAAGCCAAAGAGTGCAAAGTTTAGTTTTTAGGGGAGGGAGAATAAGGATAAAGAACACCTTTTAAAAATAAAATATTATTGATCATACTTATTTGATTTCTGATAGTAGATTTCATGTCCTTTTTTTAATTAATCCTTATTCAACATTACAAATACATCATTTTCATTTCAAGCTATAGTTATTCTACTTTTCCCCTCTATTGATTTTATTCCTGTCTAAAACCTTTTCCTGTCATTCTGTAATAGAATAAAAATGGGCTAAATCAAGCACTTTATCCAATCGATGACTCTTCATATTTGACCAAGAATCTCTGTGCCAGAAATAACATTCCACAGTCTGGAAGTGATAAGGATGAAGAGGTCCRTGACAACATATTAATCATTATTGTTCCATTTTTCTTGAGGCAGGACAAGTTCCCTTGCTGTTTATGTGATTCGTGATGGGTATCTCTGGCTTTCCAGGAGCAGTGACCTTCGGCTCTACATGATTTCTTTGGTTTTTCAATCTGCTGTTCCAAAATACACGCCTGTGGGTTTGCAAAATTCACATTTGCAGTTCCTGGGACTGAACACAGTCCTGGCTGCAGGGAGCTTGGTCATTTTTCTATTCCCTGAATAGAAATTCYCTATTTTACTAGCCTGAAAGAGCAGGTGTGGTAAGAGGATGGTGAAATCAGGTTCCAGCCACGTGTGGAAKCACTTGGATGGGAGATGCTGCCTGTGCAGGGAGAGAAGGAGGAGGTGAGCTTTGGGGTGGAGAAAGGAGGCTGCGAAAATCCATCTTCCTCTGCTTGTTTCAGAGAAGGGAAATTGGCAGAAAGGGTTAGAGGTCTAGGGGTGCTGAGAGCTTATCAAAGAAACACAGTCCAGCTGCTTCTGTATCAGGCAGGAGAAGTAAAACTTGTGCTTGATTTGGAGCAGGGTTGTTGGTGCTATAAGAGGAAATGCCAGAGATGCAGAGGAAGAAAATCTTTTCATTTTGAGCTGAATGTTCATCTCCTACCTTTCTCCTCTGAACTATTGCTGTCACCTCTGTGCTAACCAGGACCTGCAGGAGCAGGGGTTTGTGTTTGCAGTGGTCAGGTTGATTGTCACAAGCGCTGCTGTAGCGTTGCTCAGCTCAGGAASAGATCTCAGAAAATGCTTCAGAGTGGCTGCAGCAGCTCGGGCTCTCTGACAGTGCACGGGGAAAGCACAGGGCAGTTTCAGAGTGAGCTAAACCATGCAATGTGTGCAGCATGGTTCTTTAAACAAGTCAGCAGGAAAATGAGAGAGAGACAGCAATTTTCAGTAATTTTCTTCAGCTGCAGAGRCACTCTGTGCAAGGTATTATCCAGAGCTTGCAAACGTCTCCTGAAGGCAGGGATTTCTTCTCAGGTAACCAAGCAGGGCTCCCTGWCCCTGCTTCTATAAAAACAATCAGAAAAAGGAAAGGAACAGTGGTGCTGCTCACTCTCCAGTGTTTAATCATGATCAATTCCTTCTTCTGCCAGGACAAATTCAGCCACACATCTCCTGAAGGGTGCTCTGTAGACAATTGTGGGGAAAGGTACGGTATCATGAAGACAAGGAGTTGAGATCAGGGAGCCAGGAYAGACGAGGAACTGCAGCTGTGATCTGGTGTGGGGTATGCACAGTGGGATCTTTGCTCTCTGGATTCTTCCAGTCACTCTGATTCAGTGAACTCCTTTTTTTTTTCTGTCTTAAATTCCTTTTTACAGGGTAGGGTGAGCACTCCCATTTCCTTCCTCAATCATATGTGTTTAGAACATGTCTAGAAGTATTACCCTTGGAAGAAGGACATTTACACAAGGTTAGGAACCTTCCAGCAGAAGGTAAGAATGGCTTGGTATCGCCTCACCAGACTTGAGATAATTTTTTTATGCATTCTGCCATTCCCCCATTGATGTGGATCCTCATGTTTTTTGTCCATTTAGTTAATCAGAAGTCTTGCAATGACTTAAGCAGCCCTCAAAATCCAAGTGGGAAATATTTTCAAGGGTTTGTCATTTTAAAATAATATAGATTTTTTTTGAAAAAAATCAACATTCTTGATATTGAATCATGTTATGAAATAGAGATACATAATGTGGTGGCACTTCTATTATTCATGACAGATCTATTTTTTAAGGAAGATTATTGTAAAAAAAAATGCAAAACAGACTGCCACAAGAGCTTATAACAGAGATAGATCACAGGTGACAATGGTTTCTGTAGAAACCACAGGCAGATAAAACCAAACAAATTAGTAGAAGATTGTTTCTTTTTTTCTGGTGGTGTTGTCAGAAGGATCAGATAAGTTATTTACTCGTCTTACAAATAAAGGAAAACAGAGAAAATGTCATCAGGAAGTATTTTGGACTCTACATCATGTCCAAGAGCTACAATCCTAGAAGGCAAACAAGCAGCAATATTGTCAACTTAAAATTGTGACTTATTTTAATAAAACATTCATGCCTGGATCCTTCCATGCTTGTGCTRAGCAGAATTTTTAAGGAGCCCTCATCTGTCAAAAAATGAGCCTAAATGTGGAATATAGTGCTGATCAAAGATGGGAAAGTCACAGATCCTGTTCCTTAAAGCAAATCCCCCAGCCCTGGCATCCTGCAGCACCAAACCAGCAGGTTCCCACTGGTGATTGCTCTGAGCTGGTGCTGCAGTGTCCCTGTCACTGGGTGAGGGCYGAGAGGGGCTGTTCTCAGGAAAAGAGGGAGAGGGGAAAGGAAAAGAGAGAGAGGAAAGGAAAAGAGGGAGCGGGGAAAACAAAGCCAGCCATGGGGCACTGCCCCATTCCTGCAATCCCTGGTACACTGCCCCATTCCTACAATTCCCGGGGCACTGCCCCATTCCTACAATCCCCGGGGCACTGCCCCATTCCTACAATCCCCGGGGCACTGCCCCATTCCTACAATTCCCGGGGCACTGCCCCCATTCCTACAATCCCGGGGCACTGCCCCCATTCCTACAATCCCCAGGACACTGCCCCATTCCTACAATCCTTTCCCCAAAGCCCCATGCAGGGCTGCTCTGCCTGCAGGTTTGGGTGACAGCAGGGGCTGCCCGTGGTTGTTGATGGTGACACCCATTTCTCCTCCCCATCACTTTTGATTATCAGCTCTCCCATGGCTGGAGGGTCCAGGTTTTGTGAAGGATGTTTCTTCACACGTAGCGTAACAGATATCAAATTGACCCAAGGGTTATTTCCTCTAAATTTCCTTTGGGTTCTGYTTTCTTCGGCTGCCTGAAACCGAGTTATTTCAAATGAAATTAGCCTGCCATAAATCTTCTTTCGCTTCCTTTTCTGCCACAGGCTCTTGCTTCCATGTCCATGATCTTAAMTGTTTTAAAATATATTTATTTTAAGATAGATCTTAAACTGATAATCACAAGAGTGTAAATTTTTGTGTCTGAGGAGCCTTTCCTAGGAAATGTAACACCAGAGTTCAAACCCTGCCCCCCAAAAGGATGTTTGCCCTCTTGCTTCTATTTTGTTGTAAATAGTGATTTTTAGGATGTCTGTATGGGATACCTTTGTCACTATCAAAATTTCGTTCTCTCTCTTAAGTAATTCAGAAGGAAATGGCTGAGTGATACAATGGCTTTTAAATGAGCTGGCCATCCAKGAGTTAAATGAAGATATTACAGCTGTTGCTTTATAGGTCATAAGTTCTTGGTTTTCATCAAAGCCTTAAAGGTTAGCCTGTTCCAAGGGGTCAGCCTTTATATTAGGTATCATTTATCAAGGATTAACACAAAATTAAGTTTTAATTGTACAGTGTGATGGAAAGTTGGATTTGTTTAAAAGAGGTAATAAAAGGAAATTTATGTCTCCAGCCGAATATCAGAGTGGGATTGGGTGACCAGAGCATGCTTAATGTTTTCTCTAGGAAAAGTAAGGAGGTGAAGGCAGAGAGGGCAGACAGGCACTCTGCAGGCTGATAACCTGCCCAGCCCTGGGGCTGCTGCTGGGGTGTTGRGGGATGACACTGCCATGAGCTTTCCTTTCAGCCAACCCCACAAAGATTAAAGCACTCAGGGAAAGGCCAGCTAGCCTGGCTCTCTCCCACTGCCAGTCGGAGCAAAGCTCACTCTTCACTCGTGTTCTCAGCAATTTGGGGCTTGACTGAGATTGAGTTTGACAGTAAAAGAGATAAAACTTATCATTTGGTGTCATGATTCAGTACATAGCACAGAAGATAAATGACTCGTTTCAGAGGTTGATAAAAATGTATTTGTTCGTTTGCCATTATACGATCCGTTATATTTCCAAGCAATCTTACAACTGGAGTAACATCCATTAGCTCAAACCAGCTGCATGCTGTCTGCCGAGTTAAAAGGAATTAAAGCTCAGTTGTGTTTAGAAAACACATGTGTGTATTCAGATTGCAGCCACAGCTTGATGAAGCACCATCAGATGCTTGGGTGGCCACGAGAGCAGTCGGTGCTGACATGGACACCCGGGATAACACCAAGTGAAATTCCTCCAGGAATCACTCAGCGTGTGCCACTGCCTGGTGAGTGCCCAGCCCCACAGGCTGGGTTAGCAGCCACAGCTCTGCCTTCAAGGAGCCCAGGGACCATCCAGGGGTGATCCCTGCTGGAGCTGGGCTCTGCTGCCAGCCTGTGGGGCTGGTACTCACCTCTCCTGGCAGAGATGTCAAACAGCCCGTTCAATATGCAGAGATTACAGGAGGAGTGAGAGTTAAGCAATCACAAGGGGGTAATGTCTTACAAATATCAAGGCTTTGAAGCCTAATTTTAAACCAGAGGGAGACTATTCCTTCCAACAAGTCTTGAGAAAATGGTATCTCTTCTCTCCATGAGCTCTGGGCCAATTTCTTCATCTTTTATGCAGTCCCTTTCTTCTTTTGTAATTTCCTAGGCTGTTTCTTTAATGGACTTTTGGCAACCCTGCCTTTGCACGTGGGGAACTCTGACTGCTGCGCTGTTTCCAACCTCTGTCAGAATGGGGGACAGGCTGCTCTCTCCTGTTTTCTCACCAATGGACTCACTTTAGCATCCTTTGCACAGTCAGGACCCAGTGTTGTTCTGCTGAATCCTGCTCTGACCAGCAGCAACCATGGCCTCAAGGACCTCCTCTATTTCTTTGGAATAAAAGACATTGCACACTTAGAGAAGAGCCAGCTTAAAGCATTGAGAGATTTATCACCCCAGTAAGACATTGTCTTTAGGTCTGTAGGTGCAAAGGTTATCTCAAAACCAAAATGAATCTTRGTGTGCTTTACCATACACAGAACCACATGAATTCCTTCGTCCAAAAGTTAAACTGAAGGTCCCAGTTCAGAAACACAGTTAAGGCAGCGCTTCAGTTCTTTTCTGAGACATGTTTGAGCTCACATTTTCTTTCCCTTTCCAGTGTGTTTACACTAATAACTTTCACAGCATATATCCTTGTACCTGAAAATAATTTTCCTGTAGCCTGTGAGATGCAATATGATGCATTGTCTCGGTGTGGAGAAGTTTTTCCTGACTGCTCTTAATAAAATTATTATTGCAAATGTAAATCCTTGGAACAAAATGAGAGGACAAATGAGGGGAGATTTTAYAGGTTCCTCAGAAAATAAATAACATTTCAGTGACCACATTATTTATCAGTCCCATATATTTGTATTTATACAGGGCTCCTCATTGTGAGCTGCTTTAATTAYCCTTTCAAATACTGTTTTCCAACTCAGGGAGTACTGTATTTTCTCTGAGAAATCTTTTAAGGATTCATGTAGTTACAGTCGTTTCTTGAGACCATACATATTTTTGTTCATTTAAAAAATCTCTTCCACAGCACAGAAGAATGTTTGATTTGTTTTCCTTGGTTTATTTACACATCAGTACTGTTTTCACTTTCTGATGATGGTTTCATAATTAGATTTTTGTCTTCTTCCTCTCCCCCTGACTTTTTTTTCATAATCAACTCCCAAACGTGCAGAATTAATTAATAGTAGCATTATCCYCCTTTTCACTTCACTGCCACCTTTCTATGTTAAGAATAATCTGTTGCCATGTTAATAACATAGCGAAAGCTTTTTTACAGCCACAATAATAAATGTTGTAAGTTTTCCTGTGCATAAGCCTCAGAATGATGCAGTGTTGTTTTACCTCAGTGGTTGATTTGGACACTGGCAAYATGCAAAGGGGTGACAGGGGGTGTGTGGTGYCCCAGGGCAGTGTTCTGGAGCATCYCTGGTGMAGCTGTGCCCAGCTCCAGCTGCGTGGGGACCCCTCCTTTCTGCTCTTTGGCAAAGTCCCCCCTGCGCTCCCCCTCTTCCCTTAAAGCCTTCTGATGCCTTTTCTCTYTTCACACCTTCTGCCACCTCTTTGTGATACAAAACAGGGGTGACAGAACTGAGGAAAGATTGACCTTTTGTTCATCTGCACTTCTCCTGGATGATTTTTGACCTATTTTTGGATGAAGAGGGACTTTTTGTCTGCTAGGAAAGATGTCTGTTTCAAAACTGAAGAAAATGTTTCTGAGCCRTCTCTGAACATTCAAATTAACTTTCCAGTGGCTCCTAACTTTTCMGTCTGTCCCAGATTTATCCAGGCARTTGCATAATCAARTTCTGTATTTAATAGAAAGGAGGKTTTTTTGCTAGTGGAAGAGAGGCAAACCATTTACTGCAAACTTATTTTTTGGTTTGGTTTGGTTTAGGTTTTTCTTTCTGCTTACACCAATCTGCTGATCCCTGGTGGTTATTCGGTACTATTTGGTGCACAATACCTTTCTCATCTGCTTGTTCACCTGCAGTTTTGGGGAGGGATTTACCTTTCTTAGGGATCTGATGGTGCAAAGGACAATGTTGTGAGGTTGTTTAGGCATTAGCCCAGTTTAAATAATACCTTGCAGTGAGCTGGCTGTTTAATTAGCTGTCAGCAGTGACTTTGGTTACCTGTACCCTTTATGAAAAATGGACACAAGGCAGATGAAGCTTTAATCAATTAAAAAAAAAAAAAACAAACTTTATTCCTGTGACTCATTTACCTGTTATATCCTGCTTTTGTATCCTGTATTCCTCATAGAGCATAAGGAATAATCTTCCCAGTCATCCAGTCTGGACTCAGCTACCTGTTTCATTAACTGCTGTGATTTATTGTCCTGGATTTTATTATTACCTCATTCTCCTCCTTTTTAAAATGAAAAATAAGAATAGTTTTATGTCATTCATAGATTGCTACTTAGCATATTGCTATTTACTCCAGAATACAGCAAATTTCAGAAATATGTTTCAGTCCCATTCTGTGGGACCGTGGCTTGTACCATTCCTGTCAATTTTTTTCTGCAGCTGTAAAATGTGGATTTGTGACAAAGGGTTCAATCTATTTTGATAATGTGGAGATTGAAGAAATGGTTATCGTGGTTCTATTTCATGACATTTTTTTCCAAAAAGGCAACAACAATGGTTTCCCCCTCCACCCCCAAAACAGAGAATGTAGACTCCACATTTCAATAAAAACCTGCAAGCCCCTTTTCCTTAATTTTTGTGTACAAAATTGAAAAGAAATGAAGAAGTATATCACTCAGGAGGTCATGGATATTTACCACAGATCTGTTAAGCACCTCCAGCAGGGCAGGTCACAGCCATCTCCCTGCTGTGTGCACCTCACTATTTTGGCAGCAACTGAAAACAGGGAAACCCCCAGACAGGGTGATTTCTGTTCCCCAAGTCTCTCCCATCCTTTTCTCTGCCCTCCTTTTAGCAGTTTGGTTTCTTCTGCAATACTATTGATTGCAGAGCCATTGATCAGAACCGATCGATAATTGGCAGCCTGGATTTTAACACGCGCTGCAAGCTTTAGAGGAGTAAATTCTGATGTTCTACAAGTGAAAAAAAACCCCAAAAATAATTTAGCAAAGTCCCATCTACCCCAGTTAAACTTGGTTTCCATACAAGATCCACCTCAGACCCTCACTTGGCTGCCAGCCTCGAATTCYTGCTGCATTCAGAGATATTTGCAGATGGGACTTTCAGAAGCACATCCTGAAAAGGGACTTGGAGGGTCCCTGAGGGAAAAGTGCCTTCTCCTCTCCCTCCCCTGCTCACACCACTTGTACGTGGTGTACAAAGRGGTCTTGAAAAGACGGAGCAGGGAAATCTTCAAACTTAAGCCTTCTGGGTCATCTTTTTATATCCTAAAATCAGGCCAGCGGGAGAGACCTTTAAAGGCTTTTCTTTTTGTTGGAATGCTTTAATGAGAAGTGTATAAACYGACAGTGATCTCTTCACACTGGGGTTTACTGCCTCGTGATGCTGGAGATGTTTTTAAGTGATAAAGTTCTGCTCAAGTGCTCAGTAAATAGATGCAGTAATAGAGAGATTTGGCTTATGTCAAGAAGAGATGAACCGAACAGAATAGGCCATAATAGGCAACTTTTTCATGAAAACATTGGGGTATTACAGGAACAATGGGGTTTGTCGGTGTCCTTTGAACTCCATGAGAGTGAATTGCGTGTGGTCTTCTTTTAGGGATGGGGGAAATTGGATCAGGTCTGAGAGTGGCTTTCTAAATTGTCCTCTTGGCTCTGCTGTCATCTTTAGTAGATGCTGCTGAGGCAGATCAATGTTTCTGTTGATGTAAAGTAATCTTGCCATTGGAAGAAGTCTAATTTAGATGCAGGTTAATTTAATTTGCTCTGTTTGGACATGCTGCTTAATCCGGTGCTGAAAACCAGATCTTAGAACAGCTTTTCTTGACTGTACTGACAATTACACAAGTTAAGTGGTTGTGCCTTTTGGGACAGCATGTTCACATCCTTGTGGCAGGTTTATATTTGTTTTATTTGGGTGCTGTGTCAAGTCAGGGCTTATGTGATAACCACTCAGGCAGACAAATTAGCTGTTTCTGTTCTAATTAATCTCAAGTAACTTTTATTGGACGCCTTCAGGAATATTACTAATGAACATATTCAAGATAGATTACTTATAAACAAATACTTATGTCTTTATTCCTAAACCATCATTTAAGTCTGAAAATATTGTCAGACGATTTCAGAAAGTTGTGTTCTATCCAGTGTAAATGTAATGATTACATTACCATCACATTCACAAGCTGTCAGCTGTCAGATTTTACTGGTAAATATATTGAAGTAAATAGAGAGGCAGCATTGCAATTTCTTATGTTAATAGGGTTCTTTAGCTATTAAAACAGTTTAAACACATAATAAGTAAATAAAACTCAACTTTATATAAAATGCTGACATGGGACATGATTTGTTTTCCTCTCCAGCAGTTTGTGGCACCCATGGAAGCATGAGTTAGGACACTCCAGCAATGGGTGTGAGATTAATCCTCCCCTGGCATGTTACACACCAGTTGGGATCTGCCCTTCTGGCTCAGACCTTCAGAGTATTTTGGGTGCCATTTGCCTTATGCTGGCCCTTTGGAGGGGGTGGATTTCTCTTGTCAAGTTTCTTGAGGGAGACATGAGATGGAAAAACTTGCTTTGTAGAAATACGAGCAAGAAAAAAAGGCAGTTTTGTGTTTTTCTGGTGAAGTGGAGGGGAAAGCCAGGCTGTCAAGGCACTGGGATGAACRTAACTCCATGCTCTCTTTCTCAGCATGTAGGGAAATGACCCATCCTTCCCCCACAGCCGACTCTTTCCTTGCTGCAGGGCTGGGAATAACCCTGAAGTGAACAGTAAAATATAAAGTGCCCCATCTTACAGCGTGACATATCATTTTTCCCTGACATCTCGTAACTTACCCTTTTCCGCAGCTTTTTGTTCTGAGCCAAATGTCACAAGTTAACGCATGAATAAATGAGGACGGTTCTCACCACTTTCATGATATGTTGCAAAATATACACAGGTGGTGCTTTAAAGCCTGCCATTTGCCTCAATAACTAAATACCATTTGCATTTTACTGGCTTCTATGTGTGTCAGATCCCGCACCTGTTCCAGACCCATTTCAGCAGGCATTATAGCAGAGCCTATATTTTACTTCTTTCCAGCAGTAAATAGGTCAGTATTTCACGACAAAAATCTATTAGAGAGAAAGTAAGTGTTCTGTCTGAGAGGAAATATGGTGTGTATGAAGTTAAATTAAAAATAAATTGGGTAATAATCAGTCAAAAATTACAGAAGTGCTGGAGAAATCAGTCCAAACAGGAGAAGTAAAACAATCCAAACACACCCCGGCTTCGAACTCTCATGTATTAAATTCACATTTCCATAAAACCTTTAACTATGTACTTAACTTAGATATATGGCTTGCCCAGCAGTAATCAGGGGTAAAACACACATGCTRGAAGTTATGTGTGTTGTTATTTACTTTGCTGATCTGTAGCTGAAGTGGTCAAGCTCACCAAGTATCTCTGGAGAACACATCTCTGCATGTGAAAAAAATCTGTTATGGTCATAATATTTGTTCCATTGAATATTCCTTAAAATACAGTGAGTTTGGCCATGATTAGAGGCATTGTRACTCTTAATGAGCAATAGCAAGAATTGTTTAAGGGTTGTTCAAAATGCATGAATGATGCAAAGGATGGTGGCTTTGGGGAGAGGTGATTTTTAATATTCCTGTCAACACCAGGTGCTGCACCTAAGAAAATCTCTATTCTTTCAAGGCACTATAACCTATCTGGAATTGATTACTGGTGGTTTTCAGCGTGCTTTACTCCTGTAAGGTGCTAGGAGTGGTTCCAGTGCAAATTTGAGCAATCCCTGCCTGAAGCCATCCATCAGCATTCACAGGCATTTCATCTTGTGCCTCTCGACCCCAGCTAAGGACTGGGAATCAGTCGGAATRGGAGTGTTGGTGATGTTTACAGTTTACATTAAGTGGCTCTTAGAAAGGCAGAAAAGCTTTTACTTCACAAGTTAATCGCTCTGTATACATTATTAGATGCACTAATAGGGGTTAGTGTACACAAGAAATGCAGAATAAAAACACATCAGCTCTCTTTGTCAGGAAAATCAGAGTTTTTGAGGGTTGCATGTACGCAAATTAAATTAAAGTTAAGAAGTTTATAATGCTGTTAGGTGGCCTTTACAGGCTTTAAATTTATGGAGCAGGGCTTTCCCATTTCCAGTTGTCAGTGGTATATGTGCACAGTGAGAGCTGAAATGGAAAGAGCCAGAGACCAAAATGTGTGTGAGCCCAAGAGCAGAATTCAGCACAGAACTGGCAAAATGAGCAATCAGGGGCTTGGATGAAAAAGTGCTTATTCTTGTGTACCCAGAATTTATTAGGGACACCTGCCACTGAGGTGTTTAGRTCTACAGCTGCCCTGCTCAGGGATGGTTCTGCACCCAGAGCAAGCAGTTGGCTGGCTCTGATCTCSGTGGGAGACGGAGCCCTGGAAGCAGGGCTCTTACTCCATAAAAGATTTGGCTGATTTTGGCATTTTTTTGATTGTCATATTTTCATTTTTGGAGACTTATTTTCTCCCAGCTGTTTTGGAGAGAGAACACGTGGAACCTGAGCTGGGTGTCTGCTGTTGACCTCTCTCAGCAAGGACAGAGGGGTCAGGAGAGCTCAGAACTCAGACCCTTTTTCTCTGGTGGAGAGTTGGGTGCTCTGTCCAAACTGTGCCCTCCTGAAGCAGCTTGTGCAGTATTTGCTGAGGGATTTTTTTGCTGATCTTATTTTTTTACACCTCTATTCCTGGAACAGGGCACATGTTTCCCCAGATTCTGCTCTCAGTGTGGGTGGTGGCATGGCCAGAGGCCTTTAAATCAGTGTGAGAACACAAATGTTATAAAAAGGCATTGGTCACACAAGTGACCATGGGAAAACAGTGGAAAAACCTTGGGATGGAGGCAGAGTGCTTTGGACCAGTCCTTCAGTATCACCAGCAGTTTTATATTAGATATCCAGAAGAATCCTTGAGAACATCTGAGCCACAGCCTCCATTCTGCATAGCTTTCCTTGAGGCACAGTAAACCAGTAAAATTGTTCAAATGAAAAAGTCRAAACAATCTGACTTYCACTCAGATGTCTGCTGTTTGTTCYTCAGCAYYAGAAAAAAGTGAATTTCAGAAATGTGCAGCTTTTTCTGCAAGAAGTTGAGTCTCAATTAAAGTAACAGTATTTATAAAGAAAAGGTAATGAGAGTGCTCTCACAGTATAACATTTTGACTTTTCCTTCCTCAGCCATTATGAGAAATACAAATATTCATCTGGGACSGTTGAAAAATACCATTTATTGAAATAAAATTACTCCATCTCCGTTGGCTGAACCAACATCTTAAGTGCCGAAGTACAGTTATGCCTACTACACAAGGAAGGGTGTTTTATAGCCTTAAAAAAAACACCTTAAAATTACCACTGTAGAGTTAATCTAAATTTTCCCCCATTTTGCTGTAGTAGGTGGTAGCACACAACCACGCTGTCCCAAAGCAGACCTAAGGGGCKCCTATGCCTGGAGTAAAATCAAGGCTCTGTGAAAATTGTGGCAGTTTTCATCACGCGGTGGCAGTGGTGTTTGAACAGGTGGGTTCCTGCTGCTGTTTGCTCCTGGATGGCTGCTGATGGCAGGTGTGGGTTCCCTGTGCCCTGTGCCAGCCCCTCGGACTCTGTGAGTGTCCCTTTGCTGCCTGAGCTCTGCAGGAGGCTCCCAGCCCTGCCTTTCCTGCTGAGGTTGGTGCCGTTTGCCCCAGCACAACCTTCCCCATCACCTCCTTGGTGCAATAAATTAACAAAAAAAGCGCCAAACTAATAAAGGCTGTGCGGTGCTGAGCTGTCATCGCTGAATATTCCATCGGGACAGAGGTGTGAGGGTGCCCGTGTCCCGCAGAGGGGCTGGGAGAGCTGTGATGGGCACTCCWGTGCTGGTGAGGGAAATGCACAGAGGATGGGCCAGTCCCCGATGGAGGGATTGCTCTCAGAAACATCACAGAGAGAGCACAAAGGACCCGGAGAGGGCACAGAGCACATGGGGGGAGGCATAGAGAACTCGGAGAGAGGCACAGAGCACCCGGAGAGGGCACAGAGCACACAGAGAGGGCACAGAGCACACGGGGAGGGCACAGAGCACATAGAAAGAGGCACAGAGCACACAGAGAGGGCACAGAACAAACGGAGAGGGGCACAGAGCACACGGAGAGGGCACAGAGCACACGGAGAGAGGCACAGAGCACACAGAGAGGGCACAGAGCACACAGAGAGGGCACAGAACACAGGGAAAGAGGCATAGAGCACTCGGAGCGAGCACAGAGCACCCGGAGCGCACATCAGTCACAGCCGCTCTCCATCCCCAGCTGTGCTCCACATCCTCTCTCAGAAGGTTTCTGCTCTCACCTGGCTGCAGGAGAGTTCCAGCCTGCCTCATGCACCACGTGGGTCTCTTGGCAGCCAGTCTTTCTCAGATGACACCTAGAKAKTTTTTTTKRARRKKGGRARGGKWTYCCYYCYTWRSMSYYCMRGKTKGGRAAARSMKYTYYYYKKYMSSSGSMRRRSMRRAAWTYCARGKKRWTTKGKKKYCMMMRGSCMMKSYKSYKKKSMARGKKRATTGYTGATTCTGGCATCTCAAACYYACCCTGCCACACCCCTCCTGGACGTGCTGTGCTCCTGATTCACCCACTTTGCACCCCTCAAGCAATCCCTGGAGAAGCAGTGCACATCAGTCACTGCTCAAACATGAGCGTTTCCCAGTCCATATTTAAGCAGCTTTAAAAATAGGCACTTTTTTTTTGGCAAGCAGGCTCACCTGTAAGTCCTGTTGGCTTTGAAAGGATGAATTCATGATGTTCCTTAAAGTTGGATGAGTCTTTGATGCTTTTGGCCAACATTTGAAGGCTAATATTGTAAAACATTTCTCATGTCATATCATGAGAGTGTAATAGGAAAGCTGTGGGGTGACAGCTGAATCATAGACTTCCAGCTGTGTATTGCTTCACTCAGGGATGTTACTGAGCCTGTGCATTACTGTCCTGCCTTCTAAAAGAGCAAATTGTATAAATATGCTTTAAAAAAGAAGCTAAAACTAATGTGTGTTTTTCTTTGCAAAGTTTGGATTTCGGTGACCTCCATTTTCCAGATGAAGTCTTTTCTGTTTCTACCACCTGCAGATTGTGGTGTAAATTTTCCATGAGTGTAACAATTGTTTGGACTGCTCCTTGTGTGTAGTGATCACTGGTTGGTGCCATCACCTGTGCCAACCCTCAGCATCTTCAGATCCCTATCACCTGCTCTCACAAATGCTCTCAGAACCTGGAGATGCCAAAATCCTTTTGGGTGTTTACCCATTCTCATATTTATGAGGCTTTTCAACAAACACCTGACATTTCTGGTGTGTTTGCTTTGAACAGGCACCTATTTTCTAAACACTGYCTGCAATACCGTGAGGGATTGGCATGGTTCTCCTGGCAATTAAGTCGTATTTTTCCAACCGAGATTTATTGTCCACATTTTGCATCAGAGTAGAAAGCCATATAAAGATAAGCCCTTTTAGATTGGCTGTTCCAGGCTCAGAATAGTGGAATGTGGAGCTGAGATTTCTGCAGAACTCCAGGCTCATGGGCGGCTCAGAGCCTGCCCAGCTCTGCTCTGATGTGCCTTCCTTTTCCAGCCATGGATTTGGCCTTGAGGCTTGAGTTTGTTTGAGTTGTGTGCTAAGGGAATGTGCAGGGATGTGGGCATTGTGCTGTTGGCATGGAAGGTACCCAGACTTAGGTGTGTTTGCTTTACTGAACCTACRGGATGAAGTACTTGATACGGTTAATTTTTTAGGAGACATAAATTCGCCAGCGTGGTAAAGAACTTACTGCAAAGTGATGGACAGCTTGTATTAGAATTCCTCCACTAATGCAGTGCAACACTCATTTATTATTATTATTATTATTTTATGTCCAAAAGTGCTTTTGGCACAGTTTTGACACACTCTGCTAACAGACATCCAGTCCAAATTTATTGCCAAAGATAGATCCCCATAGGAATGGCAAACTATCCACACTGTTCCTGTGCTGTCAGATACCACGCTCTGCCAGCTATCCAAACAGCTGCAGGCAGGGGGCCAGGGAAAACATATTATAACATATTATAGAACTCTAGTTTGACTTGCACCTTTGTTAAAAAAACAGGAGACTGGATTTTAAAGTAATAATAATAGAAGAAATGCTTTTGAATTGGAGACYTAGTAATCTGCAGGTAATTCAGTGACCCATCAGACTAATCACATATAAAATTCTGCAGTCAGTGCAGGCAAGTGAAATGCAAACTCCTATACCTCACCATTAATTTCTTCTTTCCTTTATGATTTCATATTGAACAACGATGAAATATGTCATCCATAACCGGAGAATTGGATGAAGTGATTTTCCAGTAATTAAAAAAATGTATGGAATCTGGGTCAGTTTTCCAACAAAATACCCAACATAAATTGATTCAGGGAGAGACTAATCCATGAAACATATGATTTCAGTTCRTTATCTGATTTCTGAAATGCTGTAGTACCTGAGGATCTTGTTTTCATTATCTAGGCAGATGGAGAGCGATCCAAATTTATTTTAAAATGAGAGGGGTGCATTGTGGCCTCGCCATGATGGAAAGCATGCTGGGCATGATTGAAGAGAGTGTCAAAACTTCAGGAAGTTGAGTGTGTAGGCAGGGGGAAAGCATGTTAAATCTCTCCTCTGCCCCTTCCCTTGCAGGAATTTTCTGGGTTGCCATGGTGTTCCCAACTCTCTCCAGCAGCGATGGGCCAAGCTCTGCTCGCTGTAGCCATGCAGTTGRTGTGCTCGAAGCCAACAGAAATATTTTTCTAAGCAAGAAGAGTGGTCTCTAGCTGCACTAATTGCACTCATTTTTTTTTCTATATTTGTCCAAAAGACTGCCCACTGATTTCAGTGAGCATTAGATGTAGGTTTTATAGCTTATTTCTTTTTTACTGTGGTAAATTCCTGCTGGTTTCTCAGATGCTTTTCTGGCAGGAAGTCTGCAAGACCATCCAGGATGCAAGTTACTCTCTGGTAGGATATTTATAGTTTGGTGYTTGTTTGTTTGTTTGTTTTGGGTTTTGAGATGTTTGGGTATTTTGTTTCTTCTTTTCTTTATGGCAACAAGAACTATAATCTTATTTGAAGCCAGACGTTTCCCCTGTTCCATCATCAGTAAATTCAGCAAAGTAGATTGTGAGATTTTGTTTTTGGAAATTAGGATCTCTGTATTCCTATTTCATTAGAATAATTACAGATTTGTAATAAAGGATTTGAAATCATTCTAATTTAATGGAAGCTCTTTCTAATATGAATGATAGGACCAGTACATGACTAATCAAATATATTAGTGCACAGAGGGGAGCTTGCACGGGCTCATTTGTCTTTTTTTGCCCATGTTTTATATTGTCTGTATTAAACTATTTTTTTTCCATTTTCCCTTTACCTTTTTTCTGAGCTTCAACTGAACAAATTCACTTAGGGTTCATTATAAGACGGTCCAGGAGTAGATTACACAGTACTTAATGGATTGTATTTCTGCAAGAACATTTAAATTGCATTTATTAGGGAGGTTAGGTTTATAGAAAATTAATACAAATATCAAAAGATTTGTAACATTATATATGATTCTGGGCTCCATAATTTTAATAGTTTCGTGTGACGGTCCACCATCTTTGTAGACCAAGTGATAAGTCAGTGAAACAATCGCTGCTTTCTGTAGAGCTTTGGTCTTAYACTGTTTACTCAAGATATTTTAAAAATCAAGAAGTCTTATAAAAGTTAATTAGGTCTTTAAAAAAGTGAAGTGTAATCAAAGAGTTTTCGTGTCTGGATTTTGGTGCAAGACTACTGGCATCAATTGCATGATTAAGAGTCACTCTTCTAATTTAGCTGTTAGACAATCATTAGCCTGATTACCACGTATTGACTGCTGCACTTAGCTCTCCCATCATACTGCAGGAGGGGAAAAAAAAATATAACAGCAGAAAGGAATAATTTACCGATGACAGCTTTGCTTAACAGTTCTCAGAGCTGTTTTGGTTTCTAAAACATTTTCCCTTTCACAGTAACTGCTCACCTTGGCATTCCGAGATGTAAAATCTGTCGGTTGTTAGAGCAGACTCTGAGACTGGGGCCGGGTTTCATGCTCTGGGTGAGGCCAAATGCTCCCTTTGTATCTCAGGCTCTGAAGTCACTCCAAAGCCAGGCTGTATTTTTATAGGAGGAGAAGGTAGGGTTTTATTCTGCTTCTGAGACCCAGAAAGCTTGAAAGCCATACTTTAGAAACATTTCCCAGCTCCTATTGAAATCCCTCTATGTAAAAGCTTCCYACTTGGAGAGCAGGACTGATGTTAATTGGGTCTGTCTGGTCCTGTCAGGCTGCAAACCCTGGGAGAGAAAAGGGGGGCTGTAACCTCAAGTTTGAGCAGTTCCTGGCATGGGGGACCTTGCTCCAGCTGGGGCCTCTGAGGACAGCAGCAGCAATATGAAGGCAAAGAGGGATTTTTGACTTGTTTGGAGAGAAAAGGAAAATTCGTTTTGTTCTCAGCAGCAGGGTGGTGGCACAGCCAGCCCGCTGTCCTGAGCTCTGGTGAAAGGTGTGCTCCCTCCTCCTGACAGGCTTCCCAGGGACTTTGCTTCTGCCTGAACCTTTCAAACATCTCCTCTCTGCCTGAGAAGGCACCTGCATGGGGCAGGAGCAAGCAAAGGGGATTCTGCTGGCAGGAAGGAGAGAGAAATCTTTGATGTCCCCTTTCCCAAGCATCCTCCTCCAGGCTGCTCCGAGCCCATCAAGGTCCTGCCTTGCCTGGGGCACCTCACCAGGGCACAGGCATGGGCTAGCAGGGCAAACATGGTTTTTTTCTGGAGCTGGGGCAGTCCTGGGCAGAGCTCTGCTGCCTTTGCATCTCTTACAACATTTGTGGAAATGAACTTTAACTGGGCGCGGTGATGGACGGCCAAACCAGGCCTGCTGTCAGGGTAAGAAATGGCTTCCGGTGAAATCTAATYAATGCCTTGATTCAATTTGGGGCAAATTTCTCCCTTCTGAGTTTGTTTTGTCCTGATCAGGCTGTTTGAAGATGAAGTTCTTGGAACATTGCTCTGTATCACCTGCACAAGGGCTGATCCTTCCATTCCTGCTCAGCCTGGCCCCGTGACCACCTTTAGTGCCAGGGCTGTTTGGTGCAGAAATGGAGCTCATCACCCCTGGGATGAGCACAGAAAGCATTATCATCCTCTGCTTCTGTCAGGCTCCTTCTGTGGCTGCACTCAGCAGCATGGTGAATATCATCCATAGTAAGTAGCTAATTTAGCCTCTCCTTTCTGAAAATGTGGTGGTGATGAATAATCAGCAAAGATTTAAATGATCAGGAGCTCAGATACTTTTTGAAAGGCTGAAAGGTGAAACTGAGATCTTCTGCTRCAATATTCTGTGTGTTATATAATTCTAAGTGCCTATACAGCAATTTATGTTAAAAGATAACATGAACCTTGTTGCAACTTAACCCCATGTAACGCATTCTTATTCTCTCTGCAAGCAATCTCCAATTATTTTCCTTGTCAGGATGATTGACTGATCCTGATTGAAGAAACTTTTTATTGTTAGAGAATACTTTTTTGTTTTATCATTTCCYTAATTAGCCCTAAATCCTGCCACTCTTCTCTGTAAAGAACTGACGTGTGCCAGATGTAACTGCCCACGTAAATGCAGACCCCTCTGAATATCGCCTCACARAAGTTTCTTTCCACATCAAGAGACATTTGTGCCACACAATTASGCAAATGATAATCATAGAAATACTTGTCTCAGGTGAAATACCAACCTGCACAAGCCTATTGGCATGCACAAGCAAGCCTGAACTGCTGCAAAAGATGCATTCTGCTGTTTTTTGAGGATGAGCCCCAGCTGTAGGGACCCCTGTGAGCAGCATTCCTGGGAAAATAGTCCTGAGCCTCAGGCTGTGGGTGAAGGCTCTGGCTGCTGCTGGCTCCTGTTCTTACATCTCAATCCCAAAATGTCTCACTTCTTTCCTGCTTTCAGTTCCCTCCAGCTTCCCTCCAAGCCCAGGGGCTGTTCCCCCTCGGTGGGCAGTTTGCAGATGCAGAAAGCAGCTCAGAGGGGGCAGAGGTGGCTGGGGCTGGGGACAGCTGAGCCACCCCATGGCACAGAGCTGGGCTCCTCTGCTCATGCCACCAATTAGGGCTGCTCCTGGAGCAGGGAGCTGACCCGCATGAAACCAGAAAATAGGACCAGTCGTGGTTTGCTGAGGCTTTCAGCTGGATAAAGGGTTTAGATCAGCTTTGGACAGGTTTCTGAGCTCAAGCTTTTGTGGGGCATGAATCTTTTTTCTACTCACGTCAATGTGTTTTGGATCAGGCCCCCGCTTGGGATAGGCTGACGCTTTTGATATATTAGCCTGTTGCTGATTAAATGTATATTTCACTTTTTAATTTTCACTTTTTGGGGTAGCCATCGCTCTAATGGAGACCCATTTAGCCATTGCTATAGATCAAAAAAGCCAGGCTTGCTCTGTGCTGCTATGGATTTTCCATGGAGCTGCCCATAAGAGCCTTGTAGTTATTAAATCCTTTGTTTTGCTGTCAATTAAAGATGGGTAAACATCAGTCAAGGAAGGGTGGGTTGTTTTTTTTGGCTTGTTAATTAATCAGTGAGCCCCTTCTCTCTCTCCTYTGTGCTTTCCCTCTCCTTTCTGTGCTTTATTTTATGTCTGTCCTGGTTTCTTTCTAATGGTAGCAGGCAGCTGTACAGCGTGGACCTCAGTGCTTTAGCACAGAACTCTGTGCCTGGATCAGTCACAGCCTTACAAATGAGAACAATTCCTGGTACGCATGTCCAGACAGCTGAGGGAACGGTTCTCTCTCCATTTTATTTTTATTTCATTTTATTTTGCAGCGCTGCTTTGCACCCAGCGCACACGGTGTCCTCTCGCATTAAGGAATGAGTTAGGTTTCCTTGATGACTCACTTTCTTATTAGGTTACACTTGGCATAACTGTTTAGGGCTACTTCTAATTATTCATATAATATTGTCTTATGTATGAGGATGGCCCATTTTCCACTAATTTCTCAACCCTGTTTTTCTTTCTCTAATGGCATATGACCAGCTCCTAATGYAAAAAAGAAAGAAAGGAGGGTGAATAAAAGGATAGGGAAAGAAAAAGAACTCTGCTGTACAACYGAAACGGGTAATTATGCTCCTCTGAGCACATCGCTGGAGCCCAGCTGGCACAATTAAAGAAAYAGCTGATCAGTTCCAGTTATTGATTCTGCTAACATGTTTGTTCACGGTTGCTTCTTGTCTAATTAGTTTTTTCTGCTTTCTTAGTCTGAAAGCATACCTTTTCAGTCAAATCTGTTTTCAGGCATCAGATAGCAATGCTTTATTTAGACCACTTGCTGGCCATTTATTTTAATGCAACAGTACTTCTGTTCACTTTTTTTTTTTAACCCTCTGTGGGGGCTGGCTCTTTGGGACRGTGTTGAATTTCCCAGAGCTTTTTGAGATGGTCTGAAATTTAAGATGATGCTTCATAAGAGTGAAATGGACAGATCTGAAAGTAGACGTTGGAGGATCTCTTGGGAGCACCTAAAAACCATTTAAATACCTCTTGCAGGTTGCAAGGAGTTACTGGCTGTACTTGGCAATTAGGGAAGAGTTGCATTTTAACTATGTGGGTTGGCCATTTGAAATACTCAGAGACTTCTGTTTACCTGAATCTGGTCCCTTTTTTTTTCTCTCTTTGATAAAAAATATAGCCCATGTAGAAAACAGTACTTTGACAAAATGTCCCTTCTTCACAAAATGGGGACTGGACAAAGAGAAAGGGAGTGGGAACTTGGTGGGAACCCAAGTGTACCAGGTTTTGTCATTTCTGAAGAGCAAATGTATAACTACAAAATGCTTTTTATTTCAAATACGAATTTAACATAGAAGTGAAGAGACTTGATATATCAAACAAAAATAATTTCCCTCTTGTAGAATTGGATCAAGTGAAAACATTTAGAWATACAGATTTTTGCCCTGATGCAGAACAGCAACAAAAACAACAAAGAAGAACTCTTGGCCTGGTTTGCGGGACATAAAATTTATTTTCTGCCCAGCTCTAGTTCTGGTGCTCCGTTGTGCTGATGAGCAGCTCTCACAYTGCACCTCAAGCACAAACACATTTCAGTGCTGGATAAAGATTTATATATTTCAATGAACAGTAAATAGATCACTGGGGTCTGAATAACTTTTATATTTAAAAACACCAAACAGGAAAGAACGTGCTTCAGTCTCCATGACACAATGTATGTGTCTGCACACATGAATGAACACAATAGTCTAAAAAGGATAGTCGTAGTCTGACAGATTTAAAGGTGCAGAACACAGGAAAGACGTCATAATTCTCTAACATGAAAGTGYTGTTCAGGCAGTGATTTCTTCAGAAAAGAGAATTGCTTACTGCTTTATGCAAAGAGATTTGAAGAATTGCACTATCTGGACTGAAACGATAAAAATTTCCTTTTTGTCTGTTTGAATTGTGCTGTTCTTCAGAATTTTTTTTGGGCTATCAGAGCTGCATAAGTACAGGTTGATATTAACTGCTCTCAACACCGAGAGATGTGTACATATTTTAGACATTGCAGTAGTCCTTGTCTTCATGACAGACAGTACTCTTCCCTGATTTCCCCTTTCCCATTCAGGGGGAGAAGCCAAGAAATATTTCAGCTGCCAGCAGACRAAACCTGTACCCTGCCAATCTGGGTATCACTCCAGGAGAGCATGGCACAAACATCCAAGAGTTTTTGGTACATCTGAGCTCCATCACTTCTTTCCTKGGTGAAATATTCAGTTCAGCTCAATCAGGTCTGGTGCCAGTCTCCCTTCCTCTGCTCCCCGGGACGCTGTGTCCCTCCTGACACTGCAGCCACCTTCTGTGGGTACATCCTTGCAGCCACGAGGTTCTCCATGTGTGGAGGTGTGGGGAAGGAAGGAAGGAAGAGTTGAATGTAACTGGGATAGGTGCTGGAAGARCCAAGGAGCTGCTGCTGCATGCTGGGATGTGCTGATGAGGGACCCAGGGGATATTGGGACCTGCAGATGGCAGCCGGGCTGGGCACAGGGTGTAGGACAGCATCACCTGTCACTGGGGTTTTGGGGCATTTGGTCTGCCTGGGCTGCAGGGRAGAGGCTTGGACAGACCATCAGAGGGGCCAGGAATGGCTCCCCTGTTAAAAAGGGATTTGGGAACTGAGGCTCAGCTCCCAGCCCTGTCCCAGCCTCGAGCAGGTGACCTCACTGTGCTGTGCCTCAGTTTGCTGTCAGTGAAATACAGAGAGTGGAGAATCGTGCTTTGTGCTGCCTGAGGAGGTTTTTGGGGATGGAAACTTCGGGGTGCAGGGCTGTGAGGAGCAGAGCAGCCCGGGGAGCTGCGGAAGAGGGGCTGCCTTTGGCAGGGGGCTCTGGCACCGCCGGGGCCGTGGCTGTGCTCAGCCAGACGTGGGGCCGGCTGACCTGCCTTTATTGAGCCTGCAGCTCATTGTGGAGAAGCTTTCTCCTCTGCCTACCATAAAAAAAAGATGTAAATTGGAAGGGTACAGCACTTCTCATAAAAACTCTGTGCATTTATATTTAAACACTGAAGTCACACCACTCCCTATTGAAAAGCCCTCGGCTCCATTGTTGCACATGACTAGCGCAGAAAGAGGCCATTATGCTCGGCAAAAATGTATTTTCCTTGCTCATTTTCCTGGAAACAAAACCTCCTGAGCTCCGGTGGCACAAGCCTCACCAAATGGTAYTGATAAAGAGGGAGAAGCTGCACATGGCACCGAGTCACCGGCTCCGTCTGAGAGAGAAGGAATAAAGCTCCGAAATATGGCAGCAGATGCCTGTGAGATTGCCTTTGTGGCACAGCAGAACAGTTTACCAATAAAGCTCTCTCTGGCTGTTATAGTTGTGTTCAATAGCAATGACAGCTGTCAAGGAGCTCAGGGACTCGCTGGGATGCCTTCAACATTTTAATCACTCCAGCAAAGGCACGGAAAAACTGTTTGTGTTTGGAGCGCTGTTGTTGTCGTATGATGTTTAAAAAGAATCGGTAATTGTTATTTACCTGAAAACGAGAAGGAGCTTCTAATTGTTGCAATGCAGCTCTTGTTTCTGTAAACAGAAAGGACAGGTCCTCTCTCATTTTAATTTTGAGCAGTTAATTGGTGAAATACGTAGCTCTTTTTTGCTATCATGCTCTGAATCTTCAGATGATGAACTATTTTTCCCCGTAAAGCTCAACTGACAGATTTTAATATTCCATTAACTTTACAGTTTTACTATAACATCGCATCTTGAGACACGGGGGCACTTTGATTCAAACGGCAGGAAATTAATTTTCTCTCTTTTATTATACCACCAGTAACTACCTTAAAAAAAAGAAACTTTTAAACTCCTGGTGACATGAGTACAATATGTAAAAATGACAGGAAGAATTATGAATTTTTTTTCCTTAAGAGAAGGGAAGGGGGGGGGGGTGTAATTATAGTGCTGAACCATTGTATTCAATCTGAAATTAAGATACTTTTCTAAGACATGAAATTCAYGTAGTCAAGAAATGATCATGATGGAAATCTTTGCAGTTGAAAAGTATTAACAGTTGTTAACCCCTTTCCTTGCAGCCAAAATGTTTTGACTGAATATCTCTGCAAAAGAGAAAGAAAAT
The DNA here is from genome assembly GCF_030028575.1 of Malurus melanocephalus. Classification (NCBI taxonomy): domain Eukaryota; kingdom Metazoa; phylum Chordata; class Aves; order Passeriformes; family Maluridae; genus Malurus; species Malurus melanocephalus. Next base: position 1,662,220 of record NW_026623364.1, on the reverse strand, counting down.
CACAAAATTTGGTGTWGGGAGGACTGAACTTTTTGATCTTGTCTGAAATGACCACGGMTCTTCCTGGGAAGGAATAAAAATACAGCTGCTTGACTTGAATTTTAACTCTCATCTGAATGAGAGATCAATTTCTCGGTAATATCCTATTATGGCAGGAGTCTGAAAATATATTGTAACACTTGCTAGTTATGGCAGTCTTAGCCTTTGTTTTATAGGCAAATACAGAATATATAGATGAATAGAGAATATGGATTCCTCTATATCATGCAGGAATATAGATTTTAATGTAAGAGTATCTATACATTCCTTTAAAACGGGCAAAAGATTGTGCCCAACTTGGCACCTGCCTGTGGTGATTTTTGGTTAACAGCAAAGCCCAATAAAGGAACTGGGACTGCAGAAATGGAGCTGGAGGAGGTTTTGGCCCAGCTGCTCAGGAGAGGAGATGTGGAATGGAGTCCAGGTGGGAAAAAAGCCCACCCAGGATGAGCAGGTGTCAGGARTGAGGGGAGGGGAAAGGCAGTGGTGGTGTTAGGGCAGCGTTTCACCGGGGGATGCTGAGCTTCCCAAGGAAAGGTTGGCAAATGCCTGTGGGGAATGGCATCCAGCTTTGGGACAGGGGGCTCCGTGGGGAACTCTTGAGGCCCCACTTGTCCTATTTATTTTTAACAATTCARTGATTAAAATGGCACAAGATGTGTGGATTTAGGGAAACCAGTCCGACCAAGCAACGGATGAGAAAATGAAATCGTCTCTGAGATGCAGTAGTGCAGCCCATATTATTGGGATCATGGAAGAACACACATGKGAGGGTTTAAAATGTCCTGGTTCTGTTTGTTTTTTAATTTCAGATCAAACAAGGATTTCCAGGCTCCCATGCCATAGAATTATTTTCAAAATGGGATTGCACACATGAAGGTTTCTTTCCATTTACCTTAAATTTAAACAGAAAGGACTTTCCCATGGAGTATTGTGTCGGGTTGCAAAAGACTGGGATGTCTGCACATCATCAAAGACAGCAAGTGACATAATTGCTGCACAATTTGTGGCTCAGGTTGAGAAGGCATTGCAATGGCAGGGGGAGGGATCCTGTCAGCAGAGAGGTTTTGGTTGCAAAATATTCATTGGTTCTGCTTTAAAGTGAGGGTAGCTTGGGAAATGCACATCCACAATACAGAAGTGAGATTTCTGCTGTGTGTTTGKAAGGCAGGAGAAAATATGAGCACAGCTTCTGAGGAGATCAGRATGAATTCCAAAGAAACTCTTGCTCTGTGTTGCTGGAATTAAGGCAAATAGAGACTAAATAATTTGAAAGCTCTGTCTTCTCTCTTTCAAAATAATAATATTCCAGTAATATTCCAGTAATATCGTGTCCTCTTTGCTCTATCCTAATGAAAAGTTTGTTCACCATCTTAATTGTTTAATGAATTCTTGCTTACACATTATTAACAAAACTGAAGAACATATTTTACTTGTACTTTCTGTGACACCTCTGTTGGATTAGGGATGACCTGGCAGTTGCAGTTTCTCTCTGCTATTTTCACAGGGCTTTTAGAAACCAATCCCTGCACCTTGATATCCATGGGTGAAGGATTAGTCATGTGGAGAGGAACCTGTGCAAAGTAAGCAATGTGACACCGATATTCCCTGCTGAGGTAATAACTCCACTTTCACAACGGGATGAGTAGGGAGGTAATTGAGATCTCAGAGAAATTAGTTACACACTCACTGCAGGCAGTGGCTGTGGCACTGKTAGCTCTGTGTTTCCCTAACACAGCAGCTTTAGCATAACTCCATGTGTTCCAGAGGAAGACAAGCAGGGATTTATGAGCCTCTCAGTGCTACAACAGAGCATGAACATTTTGGTTCTGCTTGAGAATTCCACTGAGATCTGGCAGATAAACTTTGGCATTTAGAAACAACTTTCCCAATGAAGTCTTTTGCCCCTCATCTCCATTTTCCCCACAGCTTGAGAGATTCTAGCATGAAAGTGCTGATTAATCCACAGAAATTCTCAGGTAGAAACTGTCATTAACCAACCCTGTACCTTCTGTGATGACTCTGTATTTATTTCTGATGTGAGCTGCTGTCTGTGAGGCCAGAAAGGAGAGCAGAGGAKGTTTCTATGGCTGTGTCACAACACAGATCTGCTGTCAGCTCTCTGCTGTTTCAGCCAAGCCAGCACAGGGGATGGGAATGACAAATGCAGTTGTTTCACAGTGATGACGTGGGTTTGAGTTTTGGCTGAATTTGGAGTTTGAGGCAGTTGTTTTAAGCAGCTCTGAGCTATCCATGCATTTTCTCTCATAACTGGACGTCCATGTAGTCTTTCAGCTGAAACCCCACGAGATCCTGCAGTAAATTCAGGTCATCTTACCATGGTAATTCTGAGCCCTGGAAATGTTACTCTCTGTTCTGCTTTGATAGCTAGTGAAGAACCAGTTTTAGTGAAAGAGTACTGCATTTTTGCTCTCAGCCATAAGCTCAGATGCTCTTGACTTGACATGTCAGAGCTGTCATGTGCTTGTGTGCCCACTGAGGAGCTCTTTGCTCAGCACCAGATCCACCACCGTGCAGAATGCCAGCAGGACACCTATGCTCTCAGGATTTTAGTATTAACAGTACAAACCCTGAAAACGAAAGAGGTATTTATTGTTTCCTTTGACTTCTTTGTAAATGCCTGCTGTGGGGCGAGTCTGCTGCAAAGGCTCTTTGGAGATTGAAGCTCTCAGCGTTGATTCAGGGGCAGAGCCAGTGGGGGCTGTGGGACAGCGTGTCCCTGCTGTGCATGGGGCTCCTGCCACGCTGTCCCCTGCCACACTGCCCCTGCCACGCTGTCCCCTGCCCCACTGTCCCCTGCCAAGCTGTCCCCTGCCCCTTGCCTGTTGCCATGGAGAGCAGCTTTGGTCCTGCACACTCATGGGTCCCGCGTGGCTCTTCTCTGCTCTCACCGTGGTCATGCAATAATCAGGTTTTCCTCTTTTTTAAACATACTCCTCTCTGTACCACGTCTCRTTTTCAGCTGCCTGGATACACTCATGATGTGCTGCTGCTCGTTCAAACTGGGAGACAAAACCCYGATGTGCTCTGCTCACAAAATTGCTGGGTGCTGGCGTATACCCTGCAAGGTTACTCAGGAAACACACGGCGCTGTTTCGCCTTTTGTCTTTAAAGTGATGTAGGATGAATATCTTTCAAATGGAAAGACAGGCAACTGGAAAAAAAAGGGGGAAAAACAAGTAACAAGATCAAAGACATAAATAGAACAAAATATGCACAAGAGATCTCATCTGAGATCAAAGATCTGAACGTAATTACCATGAATAAGACGTGCAGGGCTCACCAGAACAGAATGGTTTGTGTGCCTGGAGAGTTGTGCAGAAATAAACTGTTCTGTGGGAAATGGAGCGCTCTGCAGTGACCAAAGGACAYTTATTCTGCACGGGAGGGGGAATGGCACAAACCTCACCATTACAGCAGGGCTGCTTACTGCTGCCTGACCCTGCACAGGGCTGCAGTCATCCTATAGCTCAAACAAAATCTCTGAACCTTTTTCGTTAAAAGATTCCAATCTGGGGCAAAGAAAACCCCCAAACCCCCGCTCTTTAACCCTGGGAGGTGTGGAGYTCCTCGGCAGATATTTTCAAGGGCAAATGTAGTTATTGTGTTACGAGTGTGGTTGGAAGAAAAACAATTGCTTCTGTTAAGCTTGAYACAGAGAGGAATTGTGCAGAGCATAAATCATTTCTTTTCACTAACCCTGTTTGGTGAGGAATTGTGATTGTATTTTTGATTTTTTATGGCTGTTATGTACACGTGTCCACAGGCCCTTACAGAAAATCCTTAGAAATGCAATAAATAAATAAGAGGAGTCTAGAAGTGAGCTTAAGAAAAGTTACAGTGACTGAGCTGAAATTGCAAACTGCTGATTCTTCTTTATGAGCTGTATGCTGGTCATACATACAAGAATATTGTTTGTTTTTTAGTGGAGTTACTAAATAAATGCCGCTAAAAGTAGAAAAGAAAAAAATAAATCTTTCTTCTTCTTTTTCTGAGAACACGTCTGGACACTGACCACTCCTTCCTGTGTTTCCAAACAAGATGTGCCTTCACCATGAATATCTCAAACCTGATGAGAGCATGGAAGCTCAGTAAGTTTTAGGAGTGAATTTTGGTTAATTACTGCTCTCTTTCTGTTGGCATAAAACAGAAATTCAGGCACAGGTCTACATAACAGGCTTATTTTCACCAGGGGAACAGTTCAAAGAGCAAATCCTGAATGCTGAGGCTTATTTTCACAGAAACATTACTGGAACTGTGTTTAGCATGYAGATGATTTTATTTTAACAGTAGCYTAGTGCATCTTTGTCCAGAGATATCTCCTCTAAGGAGCCTGGAAAACATGTGCTGCCTAGAAATAAGTATTTCCAYTCCATTTTTCTGACTGCTTTGTTTTTGGGAAGAGCCCACTGYTGTCCATGGGTTCTGCTGTCTGTGCCTTTGAGTCAAACACTGGAAATGCAGCCACTGTCTGTCAGATCTCATGCTGACCTGTCACCTGTCCAGCCTGTGGTGAAAATCCTGCTTTTCCATGACTGGATTTCCTGTCTCCACTGCACAATCCCCATCAGCAGTCATGGTGTGGCACTATGCCAGGTAACACCTTCAAAGGGTCATTTCTGCACGAGGCACATTTCCTCCTTCTGTGATAAAAAGGTGGGCTCATTCTCCTACATTTTGCAGGGACTGTAGAATTTTTATGGCATTAAAATAAACGTAAAACTGTACATTTTGCATCAAGCAAAAAAATTAGTTTACTTAGGAAGAAAATACACARCTTCTCCTATTTTCTTTGGAAGAATAGCCCAAATTCTGCCTTCACAATCTTTATGAAATAGAGGGATATGGAATAGAGGTGAAGAGATAAAGTTGAGAGAATGTTCTGTCCTTCTGAAGGAGATGCTACTTCACAAAAAGAGCTATTTCCAGTCTCTATGATGTATGATGCATTATCTTAAGATCATCAGTTGCTGTCAGATTGCAGACCGAGGAGAGTTTACTTTGTGATGCTCACCACTCCTTCTGTTCTTCTGCAAGTCTTTGCTTTGACTTCAGTTCTCTCAGGAATCTGTAAACTCACTCTATATATATATATATATATATATATATATATATATTATTTTTTTTTTAAGCTTGGAGGTGTTTCTAGTATTCACAGATGCTTTCAAAATAAAAAGTACGCCCATGGTGATGGGCAGCCTGCAGTAGGTGACTCTGCCTGGGAAAGGGGTTGCATAAAATGACCTCCACAGGTCCCTGCTGGTCTCATCCAGACTGTGACTCTTTTTGTAGCTCCTCAGCCTCTTCATTGAGATTCAGGTGACAGAACAATAAAACCTCTGTCCAGTTTTATTCTATAAATTGTATCCATTCTGCAAAATGGGCTCCACATGAATGTGATCACAAACTTGATGTTTCAGTCTAGTCTATTTAGTTATTTTCATTAGCCAATACTATGGATTTTGGTTCAACTAAGTGCTTAAATGCCAAAGGCAGGCACACAAATAATCTTGAGGAAGTCAGGAGAGGTGCTTTTATACTCAATACTTCAGCTTAAGTGCTTGGCTGAATACAAGCCATCCTCTTGATTTTCACTAAAACAGCCCTGAGAAAAGCACATCTGCAGTTTGTGCAGCAGACAGATGGGTGTGTGTGAGTCTCTACCCCTCACATTGCCTTTGGRATTCTGGTGCTTAACTCTAAGCCTTGATGCAGAGTTCTCTCTCAAAACACAGTTCACTGCTCAGCAATGAAGTGAACTGGATTTTGGACAAATATCACCTTACCCAATGACYAAATAGTTACTTGGCTTTTCTCTTTTTTTTTTGGACTGAGCTGTTTGACCAATTTTCTGGACCAATATCAACTGGAAAGAAGCTCTCCTCCCCACTACCTCACCCTGCTATTTAAGTATTCAATCAGTTCCAATAATTTATTGTTACCTGAGTGTTGTTGTAGCTCATGACCACTGTGAGAAGCTGTCAGGGCATCACAAGGCAGCTGAAAGACAGAGTGGCAAAAGAAAGCCATAGRTGTGCTCTCAAATCTCTAAATAGAAATCCCTTAATTTTTATTTTCTTTTTTTATCCATTACACCCAGGTTCTGTTGAATATATCTAAATGGTAATATTAAGATTGYTGTGCCCCAAAGCCATGGAACACTGTGGGTTTGTCCCACCCCTGCAGAGGGAACCAGGACCAGGATCACTCACCACATCAGGGCTCATGGCTCATCTGCCTTTTTTCAAGCACACATTCACTCTTTTCTTGCCTCTGAAAGTTCTGCACATCCCCAGCATTTAAATAAATAAACCAGTGAGAGCTGGGTTTCAGTGCAGGAGGATCAATACAGGGCTTCAGCACAAACTGGGGCCAGGGCTTTGTTCCGTGGGTGGCAGTGCTGTCTCTGCAGCACGGGACTCCTGCTCCAACTGGCAGTGTCAAAACATTTTGATCTGCCCTCTCTCTAAAATCAAACCCTTCCTCGCAGCTCCAGCAATGAAAGCAATTTTACAGTGGGTGTTAAGATAATGCAACCCTTAGTTTAAATGGGAATCAGACCTGGAGTGTGTGTGTCCAAGATTATTTGAATTACATTTAGCACTGTTTATGGGTTCTCAGGAGTTGCAGAGCCTGTTAAAAATGAAATAAAGCTTATGGAAAGGGYTTATGTTTTCTATTCTGCTGAAAAAGAAATAGAGGAAAACATATTTGTGCCTGTTCAAAGGCTGCCCAAGGACAGCTTTCATTCTTTGCGACCCAGTTACATTAAATGCTTTCACAGGAACTCCTCAGATACTTATTAAAAAAAAAAAAAAAAAAAAAAAAAAAAAAAAAAAAAAAAAAGGAAAACACAGATCAATGCTTCTAATCTTCACTCTGAGGACACATCCAGGCTTGGAGCCATTGACACATATCTTGCATCCCTTGTTACCCGTACAAAAATTAAACAAAGCAAGAGACAAGCAGCACCAGGTGTGAGAAATTAACTCTGTCCATGGAATTATAAAATGCCATTGTTTAAGGTAATTTTGTTTTTAAGAAATGCTACAATCAGTTGTAAATTTGGCAAGCACAAGCTGACCTATTGCTCTTACCCTCTTTCTCCAATATTTTTTTCTTTCTTTTGAGACAGTGTGAATCCTTTGGTTATTTTGTCTGGTACTACCAGAGTTCCCCAGTCCAGCTGAAAGTTTTCACTGGCTTTTGGCAGAAGTTATGAAATGCTGCATTGGGCATACAGTGGCAGTGGTACCTGTCAGACCTTTGGAAACAGTGAGCCTGAGCCTGCCCTGTGGCTTGAATCCTGGCTGGGTTTCCACAGGAGCTGATCCCTTTACAGATACTGTTGATAAATGAGGTGTGTTGCAAACTCCATTAAATCCTACCTAAAAGCCAACTCAGGGCGCGGTGCTGTGAGAGACAAAAGGAAAAGCTCTTTCTGGGGTTTTTTGGTGTTGTCTCTGAGCAATGGTGGTTGATGCTGCTGGTGGAACATGAAGCTGGAAGGATTTCTAGGGAGGTGTGGTACATCCCTTCCTGTCTCCCAGGGTTTCCAGAAGTGAGAGAGGGCACACAGAGCTCCAGAGAGCACTGGACAGCAGTACTGCATGTGCACAGTGACAGAAACTGGGAGTCCTTTTGGATATCTTATCAGTGACTGAAGGAGCCAGAAATATTTTCTTTTTGACAGTGTTTTTTCTGATGAAGGAGGAAATACAAACTCATGAAGTCTCTTGTAGCTGCTTGCTGTGATTTGAAGAAGTTAAGATATTCACCATCCATTATACAAATTCCCCTGATAAGGTGCCCTATTAGATTTACCAAAATTAAAAAGATTTTTTAAGATTCAGTGTTTTCTTGATATGAGCCCTGAATTCTTGTGGTTTTTTTTTGTCGTGTGAATATTGAGTCATTGATATTTTGTGTGTCACACAGAATGGTTGAGATATCAGAGAAAACTGATGATTTGCATAAGCATCCCAGAGGCATTTTTGGCTTCCCAGCATGCACAAGCTTTAGCCTGTTGTCTTCATACACAGCCTGCTGTAATGCTGCATGCCAGAGATGATAATTCACTTTGTGAAACATGATCAGAAGAACCTTTATGGAGGTGTGACAGATGCAGCTGTAGCCATCACTTGAAGCACTTTTCCATAACCTTAAAAATGTGTCTCCTTCTGATTTTCTTTCTTGATGACTTTTTTAGGCGTTGTTGAGCAGCAGCTGTCATAGGCAATGCAATTCCTGAAAGAGCGAGGGAATAAAAAGGTTAAAGTGCCCGCAGCCACAGTTTCAGGACTTAATTGGACACTGGCTACTCAACTGTGAGCATTCCCCCAAAGAATGGAGGAGTTCTCGTGGGCTTCAAACAATGGAGATGYGTGGGCTGGTGCCATCTGCAGCCTAGGGCTGGTGGAACAAAAAGATGTTTGAAGAAGAGGGAAATTCTCAGAGATATGGTAGAATGGGAATGATCTGAAAGTAATCAATCATGAGGGTGACATAAATCACAACACACAAGAGCCCGGAGCCAGGAGATGTCAAACACCGCCCGCGGCGCGTCAGTCTCTCTGGCATCGTCACTTTTGTGTGCGGTGCCACCGCTCCTCTGCGGGCCATCAATTTTGTGGGGTGATGAAGCCCAGGAATGCCGGGCTGCCCTGGCTGGCTAAAGCTGCTTTATGCTTGCGCACCCTCTCGTGCTCTTGGGGCGCATTCAGCCCGTGACCCGAGCGAACAATCAGCGGCGAGCCGGGTGCCAAACCCGCCAGATGTTGCTTGATCYCATAATTCTGTTAGTGCTGCTGCTCCAGTGCAGCGGCACCAGAACAATACCAGCCAATCTGGGCCACAAAGACAGGCTCAGCTCTCATGTGGTCATCTGGTCCACGCTTGGCATTTTTGCCTAAAGCTCTGAACTTAATTTCTCTTCCTTGATTGTAAAACAAAGTGATCTGTGCRCAATATTGAAAAAACATTTATCAGCTGGAAAACGGCAAAAGGCATGGCATAAACTTCTGTAAATGTTAATGAAAGGCAGACAAAATTAAGCAATAATATATTCTTTAGGCTTTTATATACTTTTKCTTTAGAGAATCTAGGAGAGGAAGTCAGAACTAAGGAATGGAGGATAAGCACATAATTTATTGTTTTGAAATTTACATCAATTCTTCTTATTGTTTAAAACCCTGGTCTGGTARTCCTGTTAAACGGTACAAGCAAAAYACTCCCTCAATTTATTCCAATACTGATCATCAGATCAATGTAAATCATAAATTGCTTTATTTCACTAGGAAGGCTCCATCTTTCTACTGTTGCCCACAAAAAACCAATGAACTTTTGGCTGCCCAGCTCCTTCCAAGAGCCTGTCCAAAGTGAAAAACAACAACTGTGGAGATTGTCTAATGGGGTCTATTCCTCTGAGTTAGGGAGGTGCTGTTGGGATGGTCTATAAGACAGTCTGAGCACAAAGCTCCAGGATCCAATACAAAAATACTGGAAAGCCTGGGACTCAGATGATATGTTTTATCTTGCCATATTGAACTTTGATTTGCTAATGCAGAGCTGAAATACAGCAAGAACATTTTCATCTCTTTTTTTCCAGCCCTCGGCCCCCCAGATCACCAATGGGCACATTGCCCCTTTCCTCCCAGCCTGCAGAGCTCCAACACCTGTGCCCGAGTTCGTCAGCACTGGAGCAGCAGGGCTCTGCATGGCCCACTGTAATTTCCTGCTTTTTCAAATAAATGTGGTGAGCTCTCATCATCAGCAACTGCGAAATTAMAGCATTTTGCTTCCCTCTCCATTGTGAGCTGCAACACGTATCTCAGACTAGGCACAAAGAAAATTGTGGCACAGGACAGGAACTATCAGCTAAAAAGATTTTCTAAACAATGCAAGTTGGCCTCAGCGTGCCCTGCTAATATTATCCATCTTGCACTATTTTCATTTCAACTAAGACTATAAAATCATGCCACATATAAGAGAAATTTTATTTCCTGTACTGTTACAGTTTTTTAACATAATGGCCCATGTAGATCAGTGGGCAAATATTACATCCTAAAGTTTCAGATAATTGCCATCTTTATGTTTCATATCTGATCTTTAATAAATGTTATTTTACACAGCGCAATTAGACTTCAGGATGTAAAACTCTGAGAGTAATCCTGAACCTTTTTGCAGACCTGGGTACTTTCAGGGTGCACTGACATCTAGGTTCTGATCTAACTAATGGCACAAATCTCAAGCAATTTCCTAGAAATCAGTACAATTACATCAGCACAATCCCCATAAAACCAGGATGAGAGTCAGACCTTCATTTCTTTTCCAGCCTGCTCTAGAGATGTAGCATTTTCCATTCAGTCAACTAAAGAGAACTGTAAAGGTATAGAAAGAAATGATAGAACTAAATTTTACTATTTAACATATGGGAAACTTGGTTATTATTTTACCATAAGCACAGGCAGAAAAAAGAGCACGCTGCAGTAAAATGGAAAAAATTCACCTCAGGTGTTGTATCATGAAATCCAAGGAAGTGACATCAAAGATTAAACCTGGCCCATTTACTCTTAAGCTATTTTGTTTAAGTATCAGATTTTATGTCTGGAGATTTTCTCTACCCTGTGAATTTTATTCCTTTTATTTTTTTTTTTTTTTTAAGCATAAAGCTGAATAAGGATCAAGAAGAATTTATTTTGTCGCCTCAGTACCAACATTAGACCCTCGTGTCGGCCCCTGAAATTCTTTTGACAGTTTTGGGTGTCGGGTATGGAGCAGCTGCACGCTGGGGGCAGTGCAGACATGGTGCAGGGTGGTTTCAGTCTCCAAAAAGCAGGAGAGCGCTGTTTGCCCACTGTCAGCCCYGGCTCTCTGCTGCCAGAGCAGCCTTTGGGTTCCAAGGACAAACTTCTGCACAGGCGGGGATGTTGAGATGGTGTAATTTCATGCAGGATAATTGGTCATTCCTGGTCAAATGCTGTTTGTTCCCCTGTCTGGGAAGGAGCAGTGGCAGTGCCAGTCTGGGCAGTCTGAGGTGCTGTGGTGTCTCCTCACACCTGTGAAGCCACAGCTCCTCTGCCTTCTCTGCGTTGAGAGATGCTTCCTGTGATTCATCTCACCAGCTCAGAACAGCGAGAGAAGATGCTTGGGAAATCACAGGAAAGATTCCACACTCTTATGGGAAAAAGAGCTAAACTGACACAAAAAAAMCTTGTTTTGGTTAATGGGAACCAATAGGGAGAGCATATCAGGGATAGGTGACATGGGGACAGTGGCAGAGGTGGCTCTGGACTGGCCCAGTGCCTKCAGGCAGCGAGGTACCCTGGAAGTCCTGGGTACATGGAGGTCTCCTTTGGGACTCTGGCATGGCCAGTCCTCATCCCTGTCCTGGTGCTCTCTGGAGCTCTTACCTGGACTTTCAGGAGCTGGGGAAATCCAGCTTCATGTGTATCCATGTGTATCTGTCATGCTGAATTTTGTTCACAGTCCAAAACCGAAAACTTTTTTTGTGGGAAGAAGTTAACTGGAACTGATGAAGTTTCTTTTCATGGATTATTTAAGCAGTACAAGATGTTGTTAATGCTGAGTTTCTTCCATGTTATTTGGGAAAGTATGTCTGATTATGTAAATTAAAAGTTTCTGCTTAAAAATATTTTGCTTGAGAGATTGCAAAGGCAACACAATAAATGAATTAAGATCAGAGAGTCTTGCTCAAGTGAGAAGATTGCATAAGTAACCACATGTGTTATTGAAAAATACATATTGTTTACAGTGTATTCTTGMAAGATCCTTAAATATTTCACTTTGAGGTTTGCTTGATATAAAATATTGCATTTGTTCAAGCTGTCTCGCAGGCTGGGATCTAAGCTGATTTGCAGCTACATGCAGATTAAAACCACTACGCTGTCCCACTGCAATTTTGGATTTAATTTGGTTAGTTTCCGTCTTTTTAAGAGAAACAAGAGAGTTTTCAAACCAACAGGCATTGACTGCTTAGCTAATTAAAAATGTATCCATCTGCTGGCTTGGTGGCTGACTTGTTATTCAAAGCATGCAGATCTAAGTAGGTTGATTTATTTATGAAGACCTTATGACACTGAGAGATAKGCACTCAAAAACATGCAAAAATAAATGTGGTTGCAGATGGGTAGACACACACAGATCTTTATGGGGTTCTAAATAACAGATAGAGAGAATTTGGAAAATGAGCTTTAAAGGGAAGATCCTTTTATGTTGCTTTCMCGTGTTTAACATTTAGAGCTCAAATAACAGAGCAGCCAGAGAACATGTTGTGAGATAACTCTAGTCTAAATATCCTATAGTGCCTTTTAAGTTGTGATGGTTTTTTCCTTTTTTTTTTTTCCTGAAAGCTTAGTGTGAGTGATAGACTCTGAAGGAGATGCATTTTCAGCAGTGTTTTATTCAGAGAACACTTTAAAGTGAATTTTAATTAAAGGAGAAAAAAATCATTAGCACTTACAAATATCATGCATTAGGATCAGGCTAAATGCTGACTTCTTATGTTTGATTTCAYTGTTGTATTGGTAGATATCTCCCAAATTAAGGCTCTATGCTCAAACTTTGGGAAGTTCAAGTTCCAGTGGATTCATTCTCAATGCTATTAATATTGTTGCAATCCTCAGGTAGAGTTTATCCATCAGTTTATGGGCTCTAGGAAATTCCCAAGGTGATGAAACCACCAGGAATTTCCACACAGGGTGTGGAGCTGCTGGTGTCAAAGCCCGTGTCATTCCTGGTGCAATGCCACCGTGTCACCTCACTGTGACACAAAGGGAGTGCCACCCCAGCGTGCTCAGAGCTCTGCACCAGGCTCAGTGYGTAGGTGGTCTGCATCTGCCACCTCTGGAGCGTGAGGAAAATGGAGAGTGCCGTGTCTGGGACRGCCCTGGAGCAGCTTTATGGCCTCKGGTTCTGTTTACAGCACCATTTCCAGTGGGTCCTTTTTGTTTTTCCTTCCATCCACGTGCTTGGCAGCGTGTTTATTCAGGTTTTGTACATGTTTGCAAGCATGTTTGTGCTCATTGGTAAAACAAGCCATTTTATCCAAAATAGACTGAAAATGTTGCTTTACAGACCACCTTATCATGCCGGTGTCCTCCTAAATTGAAACTGTCTTGCACCTGATGACAAAGTTGCTTTCAGAAGAAATGTATTTCTTACCAAACCATGTGTGCTCAGCTTCGCAAAAAGATAGTTCTCTAATCCCAAGGTAAATTTAAACTGGTTCCCTGGTATATATATTTTCAGATTCCCTTTGAATTTCTTTTTGTTTCCATGTCAAGACAAGAATGTGGGATTTTTAGTGCCAAGAGAATATAGAAACATGGTTTGTATGTAGATTAGCCAAGGAGGATATTAGACTGAGCTGCATTTGGTAGGAAGCCATGCTGGCATTTCTTTGGAAAACTCTAGAGATGTTTGAATAATCCTTATACTAACAGATGTCACCACTGGGAATCTGTTTTACTTTTACAGCTCTTTGTTTGAGTATCTTGCTGGCATTTTTTGATATTTTGGAATGGAGCATGTGTGTGTGTGTGTGTGTGTGTGTGAAATGCAAACAAATCTATATTTTCTTTTACTTGATTCCTCCCAAAGATGTATTTTGATGAAAGTCTCAGATAGTCACCAAGGGAAGAAAACCCATAAATTTTGCTATGGGTTCTCCTTTTGTGCAGTAGCGAGAGGACAAAAAAATGACCAAGAATCCTTTCCTTTTGTGTCCAACACACTGCAAATGACTGTTYGCTGTTTTCCTGGTCCTGTGCAAGCCCTGGAAATGGGGGACAAGGGATCACAGTGGGTCAAGGCAAATAGTTAGTCACAGTCTTTCTCAGAATTAAACCCATTGTTCAAGCAAGGCAAGCAAGTTTTCCACTGCTAATTTTGGTCTGCGTTAGAAACTGTGGCCAGTGTGGCTGTGTGAATAAGGATTAGTGATGGTGAGTGGGCACGGGAGGTAGCTGAAGGGGTGGCATTTTTTGCGCCTGTAAAAGATGTAGTGGTTGCACATTTCTCCCCAAACTTAATATATTTGCTGTTTATCTCAGAATACTGCAAGATTATTCGTTTGGGGGAAAAAATAATTGGAAATATCAACTGAAAAGTCTTACAGTGGACTGTCTGGGTAAAGCAACACTCAAGGAGTAATTTCTAATGAAATCTTGCCTTAAGGTAGAATCCAGGGAGATGTGCCCCTGCTCTTTATTGTTGTCACAGATCTGTGTACAAGGAAATACTCYCAGGGTTTGGGTCTGACTTCCATTAAAGGGATGAGAGGGTTACTGCTGAAGGAAAACTCAGGGAAATGGGACTGACAAAGAGTTTTTGCAGCTGGAGGAAAATTGTTTGTGGTGCCATCGGTGTGGGAAATAGGAGGAACTAATTTCCATGTCAGAAATGTAAAAATCCTCAGAATGAGGTTCATGCCTGTGAAACGTGGGATGCAGGTACAGACCTGTGCACGCCTTTTGTTCTAATGCAMCAGGGATGTTCAGCTCCTCGAGAGTGGATTTGGGGTCTGGTTGTGCTAAAAGCTGTACAGGAATATCTCAGTGCAGGATGAGACCCAGCAGATGGGTATAAATAAAAACAGAACAAAAAAAATACAGTGGCAACATTGCCCAGCTCAAAAAACTGCCTTGTTCTCTGAACACTTCCAATATCAGTGACAGCACTGAAGAGAATAATGACTGACACTTTTCTAATATAAAAGCCAGGGATGGTTTGTTTCTTAACACTGTCATTGCAGTTTTTTATTTCTGTGTCTATTATTTTGCTTACATGAAGCTAATCCAGAATTTACAATATTCTGCTACAAAATAAGTGCAAACACTGGACTATAGCACACACATACACATATACTCACTTCTAAAACAGGACAAATAATTTCTTAGATAAACAACTATTCTTTCATGTCTATAGGTAATCTGAAATCAGGTCAGAGAAGCACAGAAAACTTCAGATCCTGAGCTAAGCTCATCATTGCTTTAAGGCTGCCCAACCTCTGGACCACGAGTTCCACACTTCCTTACAGATGTAACCACAAGGAACTGCACATCTCCATATTCTTGGCAACTATGGCAAAACAGGCACTAGATGCCTACAGGTCTCTCTGACTTAATATTTATTTAGCGCCATTGTTTTAAAGTGGGAATTTGAGGTAATCACCTATATTCAGCTTCAAAAGTGTTGCTGCAGCAGTTGTTTGAGGAGATCTGTGCAAACTTGGAGCAGAGCCCTTCTCCCAGAGGTAAATTCCCAAAATTAACCTTTCTTCTGTTCTGTGAATGTATCAGTCATGCCTGCATGCATAGAAAAAATGTACAAATACTTTCCACTTAGTGGAACAAAACCCATGGTGTTTTAAATTTAATTCTAAAGAGGGACAGAGTCTGCCCTACCATTAAAAATAGCACACATTAAAAAAGAAGGAGGGGTTGGTATTTTTTCTTACTTTACACACTTTTCTCCTGTATGTTGCTAATATTTTGTTCATAACAATGGGTGGACTATCTCAGATAGGATGGTTTAATCTGAGTTAATTAGGATTTACACTCTATTAGAAGTGCCAGAAAGCTTCAGTGCTCTGTAGGGAACCTGTCTCTGGTGCAGTTTGATTGGTACCATCATTGCATAAATAATCTCTGAAAAGATCGCTGTCTCTGAACACACAGAATAAAAATGAATTAGAGCTCTGACACTCTATTCTTTTGACAGTTTTACAAAAAAGACAATTCAAAGATTTTTTGCACAAAAATTATCTTTATTTATACAGAATTTTTAGYGGTGCAATTAAAGTAATCCTGTACTTTTTTAATAATACCTGCTGTAAATTATGGCAGGAAACCTAAAATTCCAGGATGAAAAGAAAATCTGGAAGATGCTTTGTTTTCTTTTATATTAATTTTAGATTTATTCTCTTTCACAGGAAGGACCCAATTCTGTGTATCTATTAAAAGTTAGTAGCTAAGCTGCTGGTAAAATTCAGCTTTACCTTAGAACAGTCCAGAATCTGGTTCAGAATCTTAAACTGCAACCCTATTCTTGAAGAGAAAACCTAAACCTGCCTGCCTGATTGTTTTACCCAGTGCAGAAAAATGAGTGGGAGCTTTTAAAGCAGGCAGGACGCAGTTTGTAGTTTTAGCTTTGCCTTTGCAGTTCAGCTGAGGCTCCTCTGGAGCTGCTGCAGGCGGATTCCCTGCCCTCCCTGGTACGGGTTTTTTTTTTCCCCTGGTGCTGGTTTCATTATTGATGGATGTGCTCTGAGCAGCCCTTCGCAGGGTGCTGTCTGTGCCATCCCCTCCGGCCCTGCCACAGCTCTGCCACCAACTCTGCCACCACCCTGCACCACCCCGACATCTCCATCCCGGGAACTTTGATTTCCTGGAAGCTGACGCTGCTCCCGGATGATCCCGACTGAGTAAGAAGCGCAGCTGCTGAGTACAAAGACCGAGATATTCGAAAGCAGTTTGCAATAATTAAGGTGTCTGTTAACCTCCACAGCTTTAAATAACCTTCCAGCGAAACGTGGGCAGGCACATTCCTCTCCGGGTTGCCAMGCATCTGTGCTCGCACTGCAAACAACCTGCAGCCTCGTACAGTTRTTTGCTGGGTTTATTGGTCACACTTTCACAGGAAAAACCTGCAGGTCTCTGCTTGCCCCCGGGCGAGCTAAGCCGACACCTCTGCTGCAGAGGTGGGTGCTTGCAGTTGTTACATTTGATCTGCTTATTCAGTGAAAAGTGCTAATAATACCTGTTTTGACATTTTGGAGTATTTATTTCTCTGCTCCATCCGTACTGCTTCTCAGATTTTACCTTGTGCCAGTGCCCTTTTATGTTTGTTTATTTTAGGAAACATAATCTACATCGTAAACACTCCTGGATTTGTAAATARCTTTGGTGATAGGATTTCCTTTCAGGGACCTGGTAATGGCGTATTATAAATTTTAGACTAACTATGAGATTTGAGTTGTGTTGTCAGGACCAACGTAATAAAAGATACTACTTCAATTGTCRCTAAAATCCTGTTACATTTCACTTACGCTTCTCTAGTTTCCCTTAGCACTGCTGGTTAGAAAAGGCAAAAAATCTATGCATCTGTCTGTCTGGATATTGTCAAGTCACGCCGTGTGCCTGCTCTGAATAAAGGCACTGTCACAGGTCCTGTAATCAGCATCAAGGCAGTAATGAATAGGAAAATCTTGTGATGATGATCACGATTAACAAAAGGAAGTGTAAATAATCTACAGCGCCTAAAGCTCACTTCTTTTTGCAGAGTGGATTTGCAAGTGAGCTATAAACCTGATCTTTTTCTTATTGAGGTCAGCAGCAAAAYTCCTGCTAATCCCAGCTGAAACAAAATCATTCTGCCAGCTTGATGTTTATAGAAATGCATATTACCTTCATGGAGATGTTCTCCCGCTACGGCTTTCTGTATTACAGCCTGCAACTTCATCTAAAGCAAACATGACCTGAGGAATGAAATCTTACTCATATCAAATAAAAAGCTGTTATTGTCAGATCGCTAGCAATAAATTTTGTCAAGTGATCTACTGGCAAATGTTTAATACTCACAGATCCAAAAGAATCAGTAAATCCAGGGAGGGAAAGGCTGGGCACATCTGAGCTCTTGTACTGGGAAGGAGCCGACAGTGACTCTCTGGTGCCAAGCCTGATAAAAGTGCACCTTTGGGGCATTATTCCCTYTGACAATGAGACTCTGTGTGTCAGTGTTACACTTCCTGGGGTTATTTTACACTCTTTTGCAAATAGCCAACTAGTGTGGAAGTTGTGTGGGAGTGGAGTAAATAGGATCGCATTTTTGTCGGAAAAGGCTTTTCAGAGGAGACGGGTGAATTTTTCCTGCAGGCTGTGGAATTGCATACTAAAGGAAGAGATTGTGCTTCCTCCCCCCTGCTTTCTTATTTTTCCTTTTTTTTTTTTTTTTTTTTTTTTCCTTTCCCCCATCTATATGTAGTGCTGGGCCTCAGGAGGCCCGTGAACACACAGAGCTTCCTACTGAGGTTGTCACTTGACTGACAGCAAAAAGCTTCTGGGGAGATGGACGAGCATGAGTAGGTGGACATAGAAAAATGGAGAATGAAAAGATAAAGTAAAAATAGAACTGAATGTGCATCCAAAATCACAGCCCTTTCAGGGATTGTAATATAACTCATAAACGTTGTGTTTGTGATTGGAAAAAATGAATAGCGGCTCTGTGTACAGAAACATACATGTGTGAGAGACATTTGATATCCATTCAGAGCGATGTGTTAGAAATTAAACTAACTACAGAGATACATCCAAGGCAACACCCTTGTGTCAATGCCCAATTATTTATACACTAATATATTCCCTCGGTGCTTTAAAACACGAGGAGAACAAATTGGCAGTGAGTAGGAGATACAATGTTTCAGTCCTTGCATTTCAAGGTGATTTACAGTTTCTTAGAGGTTCCGTGTTTGTTCATATGCCTGTTTGCACCACTCGAGTCCTGATCTCTCAATAATTCGAGTTTGACCCCTCTGAAGCCAACAGGATCGAACATTTAACACACTGTCATAATTATTACAGTGTCTGCTGCAAGTGAATACAGTTTCACTGAGGAGCTGAGACAAATACAAGATCTGAGACAAACACCAGAGACGAGGGCTGTGCTTTATTGAGCTGCATTAAATTGACCGTTTAAATGGTGTAAACTTGATGATGGTGCAAACATGATTAGTTCCCATCAAAGCCAAATCACTCCTGATAGTGAGTTAAAAGAACATAAGTTGGCAGGTTGGCAGCAGAGCAGGCTGCTCAGGTAATAGGTGTTTAAGAAAAATGAAACAGCTCCGACGGCTGTAACAAAATTTTAAGGGATAAATTCTGATGTCAGATACTTTGTTGAAGGGTGGAGTTACTGGCTGAAGTCGAGAGCAGGATTTAGTCCAAGTATCAATGACATCTGTTAAAACTGAGCTGGCCTTTTACGATTCATTGAAATGACACAAAGTTAGGAAATTGTGATTATTTTGGCAAGACTTCTTAAAAAAATCCCCAATACTGGAGCCAAAATATAGTGGATTTGGTAGGATTGCAAACATTTTATTTTATGACATTTGCAGGCCTTTTTTACATTGTCTGTGTTTATTTTATGTGACTTTTTTAACAAATTAAAATTGCATTAAATTACAGAGAAAAAAATAAGGTTTCAAAGCATTTTATATATTTTTATGACGACTGACTTTTCTGGCATTGCCACAAAAATAACTTCAATTAAGAAAAGAAGATTCCACCATTCCCATAAAGTTTATCCTGACTCGTAGTAGATCTGTCAGAGGCATCAAAGATGTGAAGAGGAGCATTCAGATAGTTTTAATTGAGGACTGCCTATATTTTTGTGTAAATAATAAAAAGGCACTAAACCCTTTTCTTCCTTCTCATTAGGCCAAGAATTCTTGTAGATAATTAAAGTCAGGAAGTACAAGTTTTAACAGTTGCATTGACTGTGCGGCAGTGTTTTCTAACGCCCATTATCCAAGCAGCCGCTTAAAAGATTTATTTTCTACGGAAAGRGAAAAACACACCAGTTATCTTTGCAGGGTTATCTTTAAGGTTCTGCCAGTGGGAGCTCCAAAAGAAATGTTCAAGGCAAAGGAAAACAATGTGAGCCTCAGAAATAGGAACCTCGTTGTAAATACTGTGCTAATAAACCTCCTTACAGCAGTTTTTAAGAGCCAAAAAAATGCRTCCTCCCTAGA
Source organism: Malurus melanocephalus (assembly GCF_030028575.1). Classification (NCBI taxonomy): domain Eukaryota; kingdom Metazoa; phylum Chordata; class Aves; order Passeriformes; family Maluridae; genus Malurus; species Malurus melanocephalus. Next base: position 1,642,389 of record NW_026623364.1, on the reverse strand, counting down.
TCTTGACCTGAAATTAAACCAGATGAAAGATACTCTGTATTTTAGGCAAAAAGCATTAGTAAGGGTGTGTTTGTAAGTATTAGGTTGCACGGATATTTGAATTTGGGGAAAAGTAGAGTGCTTTAAAGAGAAAACAGTAGATTCTGGGCAGGCGTGTTCCTCGATGCACAGAATCATTAGTCAAACTGTTAAGTTGCTTCCAAAGTWTTTTTTTTTTTAGCTAATCGAGCCTGTACAGGGCTTCTGTGCGGAAACYACAGCTAACGCTGGCAGAGATTCGTTTTATCCCAGACGGGGGGAAACTCCTCGGAGAGTCTGGGTGCGATTCCTCRGGCCCGGGGCGCTGGGATGCAGCCGGGGGATGGAAGGAGCCGTGTCCCGCTCGGAGTGAGGGGAGTGCCGGGGGTGCCGAGAGGGCGCTGGGGAGCGAGGGAGCGGCACCCACGGGAGAAGGGAGAGTGGCACCGCCACCGAATCTGCGGGAAACTGAGGCAGCAAGGCCGCCCCGGGTGGGAGCGTGGGGGGGTCAGCGCTCCCGARGAGGGAGGCGCTGCGGGAACCGCGGGTTCTGGAGCTTCCCGAGGCTCAGACAGCGGTACCGAGAGCGGCGGAGGGACGGAGCATCAGGGGGCTGCTCGGTGTGCCCCGGCCCCGCAGCGCTGCCCCGGGAAGCGGCCGGACAGACAGACAGACGGACAGACAGACAGACAGACAGACAGACAGACAGGTCCGGGGCAGCTCTGTGAGCACGGACTGCTCAAGGACGGTGCTCAGCCCACTGACGCTGCCTGACCCACCCGAGGCTTAGCGGGCTTCTAACAACTACAATTCTGTTGTCAATGCGCGATTAGGGAGTATTTTTTTAAGAAGTCGGATGTTCGGAGCGTTCAAAGCAAAGCGGGGCAGCGGCTTTGAACGAGGACACAGCCAGCACAGGTGTCCCTGAGCACGGCTCGGGTGGACGCGCTCCGTGTACGGCTGTGGACGAGGGGGATGTGCACGGGACCTTGTGCGTCCCGGTGGATCCTCGAGTTCCGAGACAATCGCTCCGAGCACGGCTTTCCCACCGGCCCACCCACACCCGCTGTCCCCGTGCAGAAAAGCGTGAGCGATTGGCACCTTCGCGGTGAGCGGCGGGGCTCGTTCTCTGCCGTACACCGGGGAAGCGCCGCCGGCAGCGGCCGCCCGCAATGCCCATCCCTGTACATCCCTGTCCATCCCTGTCCGTCCCTGTCCGTCCCTGTCCGTCCCTGTCCATCCCTGTCCGCCCCTGTTCGCTCCTGTCCGACCCTGTCTGTCCCTATCCATCCCTGCCCGTCCCTGTCCATCCCTGTCCGCCCCTGTTCGCTCCTGTCCGACCCTGTCTGTCCCTATCCATCCCTGCCCGTCCCTGTCCATCCCTGTCCGCCCCTGTTCGCTCCTGTCCGACCCTGTCTGTCCCTATCCATCCCTGCCCGTCCCTGTCCATCCCTGTTCGCTCCTGTCCATCCCTGTTCGCCCCTGTTCGCTCCTGTCCATCCCTGTCCGTCCCTATCCGTCCATGTCCATCCCTGTTCGCTCCTGTCCATCCCTGTTCGCCCCTGTTCGCTCCTGTCCATCCCTGTCCGTCCCTATCCGTCCATGTCCATCCCTGTTCGCTCCTGTCCATCCCTGTTCGCTCCTGTCCATCCCTGTTCGCTCCTGTCCATCCCTGTCCGCCTCTGTCCGTCCCTGTCCGTCCGTGCCCGGCCCCGCGGAGCCGCTGCCGCGGGAGCCGCCACCCCCGCCAGGTGGCGCTGTTGCTCAACGCTGGGCCCGGGCCGGTCCGGGCGGGGCGGCGGCAGCTCCGGGACGCTCCCGGGACGCGGGGCCAGCCCGGGCTCGGCTCTGGGCAGGTCTGTGTTCGCGGTGCGGCCGCGGCTCCCCCGCCGCTCTGCCTCTCCTAACTTTGTTTTTTTCGGTCATTTTTGGGAGTTCGGGCACTGTTAAGGTCAGAGACCCTCGTGGAGCCCCTGCCGGCAGTTCTCTCGCTGTGTCCGGCCGCTCTCTCGCTGTGTCCGGCCGTTCTCTCGCTGTGTCCGGCCGCTCGGAACACTCCTCACGCCACCCGCCGGAGCGCCCCTCAGTGCCCGGCCCGGTGCCCGCGCTCAGTGCCCGCGGGGGCGGGGCGGGGCGGGGCGCGCGGCGCGGAGCGGGCGGTGATTGGCGGAGGCGGCTGATGGACAGGCGGGCCCCGCCCCCTTGGCAATGTCTACCGCGCGCCGCGCGCCCCATGTAGGCAGTTATTCCGCTGGGATAGCGCGGCCGGAGCGCGGCGGCGGCGGCATGGCCGGGGTCCCGATCTGCGCCCTCCTCCCGCTCCTCGTCGGCGTCTGCGGCGCCGTCACCGGCTCCCGGGTCTATCCCGCCAACGAAGGTGAGGTTTGCCGGCGGCCGGGCGGCGCGTTCTCCCAGCGCGGCGGCGGGGGCAAAGTTCGGTGCCCCCGGGCGGGCGGCGGTGCCGTCCTGTCCTGTCCCGTCCCGTTCCCCATCGCCGCTCCGCTCGCCGCCGGGACGGTGCTGGCCCCGCTGTGCCCCGGCCGGTCGCTGCCCGTCCGGTCGGTCGCTGCCCGAGCGGCGCTGCGGGGGCTGCCGGCGGTGCCGGCACAGGTGTCGCGGGGCGGAGCGGAGCGGAGCGGCGGGGATCGGAGCGGATCGGAGCGGAGCCTGCCCCGCGCGTTCCCCGCTCCGCCGCTGCCCCGGCCGGGCCGTGCCGTGCCGCCGAGGTGCAGCGCTCCCGGGAGCGGCGCCGGGCAGGCTCGGRTCGGAGCGAAGCTCATGAAACCGGTTCTCCCGGGAGCTCTCGGCTGCTCCGCGCCGTTCCCCGGGGCCCCGGCTCAGCCCGTTCTGCGGGACGGTCCGGCGGCGGCTCCGCGGGGGAARCCCGCGGCCGTCCCGCGGCGTGGGCGTGGGGCGCCGGTCCCCTCGGGAGCCCCTGCCAGGTCTCTCGGCTTCCAGCCGTGTTCCCAGAGTCCCGGGAAGTGGGGATTTTCACCCTCGCTGCGTGTCCCGGGCGGCGGGAGCGCTCCGGAGAGGCGCTCCGGTGCTGCCGCAGGTGTGCCCGGATCCGCCGCTCCCCTCCGCGCCCCTGTGCGGCTCCAGTGCACCGGGAAACCAACACGCGATTCCACAGACAGAGTTTCCAAGTGTTTTCAGATATTGGCGCGGTCGGAAATAACATTTCATTTCAAGTAGAAGGTGGATGCGATCGTGCTCCGCACATATGGAAACGTTCAGGTAAACGATTTATTTTAATATTGCCTTTTGGCAGCTGGAATTTAATCTSTTTTATTTGTACCTTTCTGCAGTTACCTTGCTGGATTCCAGATCAGTTCAGGGAGAGCTGGGGTGGATAGCAAGTCCCCTGGAAGGAGGGGTAAGTTTTAAACCGCTATCTGATCAAAAGGGTAAAGGGGGTGATTAGTAACTTTCAGAGAGTCCTAATGGCTCGATTATTGTTGATTGTGGTGAGGAGGTCAGATTTCTTCCCTGGCTTACCAAGTGAATTACTCTTTGTTGGAGAAACTCTATACTCCCTTTGGATAGTTCTGTCATGGAATAAGTGGAAACCAAAAGGGCAGAAAAGAGGTTTCAGAATTAAGAGATTGGTTGAGGCATGGGCTTTAGATGCCTATTTAAAACTGAAATACCAACAAGAAATGTGATCTGCCGACTGAATTGGCATTCTTGACTGCTATTATTTTATCTGTGGACTGTCTCGGCTGGGAGATGTTCAGGGCAATTGCCGTTCTATTTCTGGATGAAGGAGCACGGATCAATATACACGACAGACTTTTTGTTGTGATGGGGCAGTTGTCCTATTTCAGGGTGTAAACATCGTGTGTTTTGGTTTCTGAACAGATAAACTGCAGCACCCAGTGCTTGACTGTGATTCCTTGGAATTCGTTTTTATGTACTTTTGCAATTGTCTCACTTGAAGASAAGGCTGCTCAGATGCACTGCCCAGTGGTGATGTGTGATGTTAAGAGGTTCACTGCTGGAGCTTAGAGTCCCTTTGCTTAGAGAGCTGCACACCAGGTAGCTTTATTTGTTGATTTAGCTTTATATTACTGGATGGGTACCTTGCCATCATCTGTGCCCTGACCTGCAGGGTGCCCAGTGCCACTCTGGGAAACTCCTTCGAATGCACGACTCTGGAGTTGCTGGAATCTGGAGGAGACTGTACTTCATGGGACTTTCTTTTTCTAAGCAATTAGAAAGGMTTTTTCTTTTTTTATATGAGCAATGTAAGCCCGCAATGCACACTAAAAATTAAAATTAAAAAAACAAAAAAACCCAAATCTTCTAATATTAAATAAGCAAAAGCAGCATGGAATCCTTAAGCAGAAGTAACTAAGTCAAAGTGTTCGAAAAAGGAAAAAGCTGAAAGATCAGGACCTGTGCGCAACAAAGCACTGGATTCTTGAGGAAACCTACAAATTTACTTTTTTTTTGTGTGCGTTCCCACTCGTAATTAGAAGAAGCAGAGCTAAGGAAACAGCAGTGAGCGGAAGGAATCCGAGGCTGCGTTGGCTGCTGATGCATTATGCATAAGCTCTGAATAACCATAACATGGGAGAATGGGGGATTGTTTTGCTCCCCCATTGTTGTTCTGGGTGAACTTGACTACAGTCCTGGCTTGTGCTCCGCCTGAGCACACTGCGCTGTCCCCAAAACTCGGTTTTTCAAAGAGCGGGGAAGTGATTGGCAGGGCTCTGGCAGCGCCCACRGTGCACATTCAGTGCTGATTGCAGGCAATTGCCCTCATCTTTTGACAGTGTGGAAAGGTACAGCTCTATCTCGGTGAGACTCGGGCTTCCTTCTTAATCCCGCACCCTGGAAATGTCGGGTAATGAGATGGGGTCTTTCAAGCGGCTTTCCAAGGGACAGCTACGCTGTGTATTAAAACAGAGCCTAAAATACAAGTTTTAATAASTCGGCAGTGGAATCAATGATCAGAGGACAGCTGGATATTATTAATGGCTGTTGGATTCCCCCTTTCCCCCTGTGTTTTTTCTGAAAGCACCATGCGAGCTTGAGGAGGAAAATCGTGTGCTCTTATTGTGGACGTGACTCGTTTCACTAAACCTACATACGTGTGTTCTATTTTTAAGCCTGTAGTGAAAAATTTAAGAGTACATGGTCTGTCTCTGAGACACAGTGCTTGGAAAGCATTTACTTTAACTTCATATGCTGCAGATTTATTTCAAGCAGCAGAAACAAACTCTTTTATCTTCCTGGGAAGAATTTGTTCTTTGGTGTTTTTCTTTTACTGTRTATACTTTACTGTGTGTTTAAAAGAAGGTATTTTTCTACATCTCTATCACACTGTTCTGAGGTGTGAGGSTTGTGTGGATAAGAAGGGCTGGAGATAAACATAGTCATTTAGCAGTGACTAGCTATCTAGTGGCTCTGGAGGAACTAATGAATTGCATTATAAATGTAATTAATGATCTACTCTTGCATTTCACAGTTGAAAAGCAGGTTTTGTACCCAGAATATTTTAATCTGCATCATTAAACTGTGGGAAGAGCTGAACTATAAAACTTTATTTCAGCTTGAAAGCAAAAAGTTACCGCTTTGACCACACACAAGTCATTTACAGTGGCTGGAAATTTTGGGCCGTGGTTATTTTCAGCTCTGTCAGAAAGATGCACTTAGGTTTGTTCTGTATTTGTGTGTTAATGAAATAAGAAGCCCAGCTCTGTGCATTTGTGTGCTGGTCAGCAGACGGGTGTGTTGAGAACCCGATCCAAAAACTTGCTGAATTGGGTTGCTGTGTGTCTGTTGACCTCAGCGGTCTCTCTATTGAATCCTCTAGCAGCATCCTCCATTGTGTGAATGCACTAAAGGAAATCCCATCAACAAGTATTATTTCCCTCTGCTTCTTCCTTTCTCTTGTACCACGCACAATATTKGGAGCGTAGACAGTCTGAAGATAGGCAGAATGGAGAGTGATGGATCATAAAGACAATATTGTAAGAGTAAACTAGCTCTGTGGTGCTGTAAATTAAACAACTCTGTCTTCTTACTAACAACATTGTTACACTTTACATTGATAGATGACCTCTTAAGATTTACTTTTTCCTTTTCTCTGGAAAGGAGTGACATGCTGAGTATTGATTTCCCCCCTCCTTCATTTTAATTTGCAGTTATCTCTAGGCAGCAAATAAAATATTATTCTTTCTGCTCCTAGTGACTCATGGTGCTAACTGCTGTCATTCTATAAACGGATTCAGCTAAGCTGGWAGCTTTTTAAGTAAAAATCACTTGCATAAGAGCAATCCTTGTGAGAAGAATGCAGGATATTATACAAGAAGCCCCTTCATGTTAAGAAGGCTTCTGTTTATCAGAGCCATGGCTTCAGTGGTTCTGAAAAGCACTTCTGAGAAGTCTCTTTAAAGTTATTACTGTTTTCTAAGTATGGTTTTATATGCTTCATTGTATTGCTTGGAAACTAGTCAGTATATCATTATCTAATATTTTTGAAAATATTTTTTATAGAGAAGGATAAATTGAATAGTAGAAATTGAAGTGCCATGGTTTTGTTGGGTTTTTTTTTTTCTTTTGCCTGAAAAGATTTCTTTCCCTTATGTCCCTACTTTCCCCTCTCTGCTAATAGAGCACTGTGATAAACTTTTTTCTGTCTATGATAGTGCTTTAATCAGTCTTTTTCAGAACTGTTGGGTATGTGTGCTTTCCTTTTGCATTATGCTGAACTCCTGCATCTCTTCCTTCCATACCCGCCTTGGATTACATGTGTTGTTCTTGTTTCATAATCATGTTGCCTGTTTGGCACTTCTGAAGATGCCTGAACTTGATTTGAGGGGTGTAACAATTTTGAAGAATGCTGCTATCCTGATCTTTCAGCACTTCCTTCTCTGCTAACCTTTTTGGGATTTTGATAATATGAATGTAGCAGTTTCCTGACATTTCCTTCAGAAAAAGAGTTGTGTACTATTTCTTCTTTTTTTTACCTTTTCACTAGTAAGAAATTGTTTTGTTAATGAAGTTGTGGTGGTGTTGATGGTAGACTGAAGATGCCTCCTTACATGTTTTTCCAAGTCAAGGACCCAGTTCCGTGTAGACAGCTACTTCTGCTCAGCTTCAAAGTAAAGCCTTTGCTGGGTATTTCTGGGATATTGATGGTTTAGGAAAGTAGTTGGCATCTTAGAGAAACAACAAGGGATGGCTTAAGAGTTTTTAAATCAAATGGTAGCGATGCCTGAAACGTGGATGTCACTCTCTGTGTGTGACTGAGCCACGCTATGTCACCTGTTGGATATTCCCACGTGCAAGGTGGGCTCCACGGGATCYCTGCAGCAGAGAGAGCACCTCAGGTCAGTGTGGCTCTGGGACTGAACTGGAGTGTGAACAAACCCAGTCAGTGGATGGAGCATTCTTGGATTGGTTCTTTAAACCATGCTTGCTCCTCAAGGCGTGAGGGGATTTAATTGAGGGCTGCCTATATTTGGATTTGGAATTTGTTTCTCCTGAGCAGATGTTTCCTTTAATGTCCAAGTAGATGAGACCCGGCTATGGCTTGTTCTGCTGGTTTGTTTGTTTGTTTGTTTCCCTGTAAGGGAACAAGTGCATATTGTTAGTGGTGAAGCTGTGTTGTTCCTTCTGACCCTGATGTGTTTTTCTGCCCTTTCCCTCCCTGCAGTGGGAGGAGGTGAGCATCATGGATGAGAAGAACACTCCGATCCGCACCTACCAGGTCTGCAACGTGATGGAGCCCAGCCAGAATAACTGGCTACGAACTGATTGGATTCCCCGTGAGGGGGCTCAGAGGGTTTATATCGAGATCAAGTTCACTCTSAGAGACTGCAACAGCCTGCCGGGTGTCATGGGAACTTGCAAAGAGACTTTCAACCTTTACTACTACGAGTCCAACAACGATAAGGAGCGTTTTATCCGCGAGAGCCAGTTTGCCAAGATCGACACCATTGCTGCTGACGAGAGCTTCACCCAGGTGGACATTGGTGACAGGATCATGAAGCTGAACACAGAGATCCGGGATGTGGGGCCGCTGAGCAAGAAAGGGTTTTATTTGGCTTTCCAGGACGTGGGGGCGTGCATYGCTTTGGTGTCGGTGCGGGTGTTCTATAAGAAGTGCCCACTGACCGTTCGGAACCTGGCACAGTTTCCAGACACCATCACCGGCGCCGACACCTCCTCGCTGGTGGAGGTTCGTGGCTCCTGTGTCAACAACTCGGAGGAGAAGGATGTGCCAAAAATGTACTGTGGGGCAGATGGCGAGTGGCTGGTGCCCATTGGCAACTGCTTGTGCAATGCTGGCTACGAGGAGCGCGGCGGAGAATGCCAAGGTAGGGCRAGCCATATTGTGCTCTTCATTGGGKCTCGGTGGAATGCATAATTGGATGGGAGATGAGAGGAAATGGAGTCAAGCCAGTGATTAGCARCCCTGTGGGATGTGGTGGGACAGAGGGGTTTAATGAAGAAGTCCAATAGCTCCAGGTGGCAAGGCTAAGAATTATATAATGCAGAACAAATGATCCCGCTGTAGTGGGCAGAAGGTGAAACACGTTTTCGAGCAGACGCCTAAATTTGATTTGGCTCAGGATAGTCACCAAAATGTGAATGACTGCAAAACAGTGCAGTTGAGCTCCCGTTGTTTGAAGAGACAAATCTTTCAAAGGAACTTTGTTCAGCACAGGGMATTCTGGCAAAGGCAACTTTGGATAATGCAGTAGGTTAAGAACCAGTCTGGGAGGCAGGACAAGAGTTTTAGCTGGATTACTTTCCCACTTTGGGAAGTGGAAGTCTTTGGTGTCTTACTTGTTGCAGATTTTTAGCACTAAATACCCTTTGATATTTGACACTGCTGCCTTTGTTAAATATTTTCATTTCTCAGAGAGTCTCCATTGTCAGTTAAATAATAGAGGTGCTAGGATACTCTTAGAAATGCTAGAAGTCTCCACCCCACCCTCCCACACACACACCATCCTGTGTGCTGCAGAATTAGGGATTAAAGTTTGTATAAAGGACAGATTCCCCTAAAAGAAAGAAACCTCAATACCTATATTCTCTTCGCCTCTCTCTTCTGGATAAAGAAGCTGTAGAAGGTTAGGGAAGGAGAGAAGAGAGTTTATAAATAAAATATCTTTAGCCTCTGCTTTGAAACTCTTGCTCATGTAAGCATAAATTAAGATCAGACTTAAATGGATTCTTGCACAGGTCAGTGAGCTTAATTTTGCTGGGTGCTGAATTGAAGGTGCTCAGCCCCTTTGGGGATTTGGAGCCATGTTTTTAAGAAAAGGTTCTTTGGAGCCAGTTGCCTCACATCTTCTTGGTGTGTTTTTCACGAGGGCATTTTTGTCATCCTGAGATTAAGAATAAGTTAGCAAAGCAAGTAACTGGCTGCTTTTGTGATGGATTCCTGAGAGAAGGGTGTCTTCTTAATGTCCTACTTCATTTCTTTTAAATGGTAATTTACAGTCAATATGAAGTTCATTATTATGCATTGAAATTAAACTTTGGTAGGAAAGCACTGCTACGTGTGAACTTCAGCCTTCATTTCCAGAGTTTTTGCTCTCTGACAGAAGCTTGGTGTGGCATAGTRGCAACAAAATTGCCATGGGCTTTCTGAGGACTGAAAGATGAGCTGCACAATGACAAGGCATCCTGCCTGCCATAAAATACTGTTTTTTCTTGGGGTGTTTTTGTTGGTTTTTCCATCCCATGAGATGGAAACTTGAAAAGCTGTTTGTCATGAAGAGTGTGAACCTGTTCCAACACCTTACCAGCCTGGCTCGTGACAGGAGGAAGTGAAGGGGGAAGCATTTATTGGTTTATTGCACAGRGATGATTTCCCTTCTCCTGAAGGCCTGTTAGGTCAGTGCTGGGTCACTCTGATTGACACAGATCATCTATTTTTCAGTGTCAGYGGCCCAGATGTGATGAGCTAATTGTCCAACAAATCCTTTGCCATTCAGAGGAAATCTCTTGAGGTTTTGCTGATGGGCAGTGGCTATAGTGGCATGCTTTAAATTTATTCTTGTGGTATTGGGCCAGGCCTTGGGGATGGCTGTCAGCTTACCTAAAGGCTCTCAGCTCATCTGGAGATGTTTGGAATTGCAGCTCTCCATTTCCCAATTAAAAGGAGGACCAGGTGATGCCGTACTGACAAAGGTGTTAGAAATGCTCTGTCTCTGGGGCTCTCTGGAGTGAAGTTGGCCCGTGCTCGTTGTTGTGAGAGTGTTCGAGCCAGCGCGTAATTGAAAGTGCTAAACCCATTTCATCGGCTGTTATTTGTGGTTTYCTTTCCTCGCATTTGCCGTTCTCCAGCCAGGAAAGTTTACTGGGAAGCTCCTGCTGATGAATTCATGAAGCTCACCAGAGCTGAGCAGCTCCTCTCTGGTTTCCAGTGAGGCTGTTAAAGCAGTTTGGCCTTTGACACCACTGAATGAGCTTTCCTCTTTTCTTTACCCTCTCTACTTTATCGTTTAGCAAATGTTCTGCTCTGACAGGTTTTTGGAGGGGAGGAGGAGGATGAAGTGATTCCTGTGGTTTTGGTATAGAGGACTGGGGGCAGGGGAAGAGGCTTTGAGTTTGGGAAAGCTGTGAAAGGGTGCTGGTATGGGACTGGAGCTGGTGAGCAGGTTCCACCTCAATTGTTTTTCAATAGGCTGACTGTGGCAGGACAAATACAAGGAAAGGTCAGAGGTTGTCCGTTTCCTCATCCATCTTCCCCTGTGATGCTAGGGTCAGAGTTAGGATTGATTAAGATCTTAAATGTTTGACAAAAGCTCAGTGGGCAGCAATAGTTTGGGCCAGTGGGCTGGGGCTTTGCACTTGTTGGGAGATGCACAGTTGATGTTGGAGCTCCTTGTTGTCCCCTGGGACCTGCTCCTGCCACGCCGTGCTGGGACAGGCCAGCTGGCCCTGGCGTTGTCCTGCAAGCTGCTTCAAGTTCGCTCACCCTCCCAGTTTTTAAATAATACATTTGTCTCGAGATTCTTGTGCCTGATTTCTGATGTGTGTGTGGGAAGCGTAATGGAAAGCCTTTTCACATCTAAAGTTGTTCTTGTAGTGGGAGTTAATGACTTTCTGACCTCAAATGTGATTTTTAAAAAACTGTGTCGGTGGAATGGAGGTGTTTGAATATGATGACAAAAAACTGTCCTTTCTCTGACTGCTATTTTTTTTTCAGCTGACTTTATTGATGATGATTGTCTTAGTGAACATCCATAGTGTGTGTGTATACATATATATGCAAAAACCTGGGACAGGAAGGAAAAGGAGCTAAATACTTAATTCCTAAATACTTAATTCCTATTTATTTGGGAACCTTCACTGGAGTGTCACAGCAGTGGTTCTGCAGAATTGGTCCTGATCAGTAGAAWTTTTAGGTGAGCTCTGATCCTTTGCTTGCAGATGAAACTTGTAGCTGTGAATTGGATGCTGAAAAAATCCCAATTCATTACTTCTAATACTGTTTATTCTCCCTCAAATGGTCTGTGTTAGCAGCTGTCCATTTAGAAAAGTGTAAATGAAATTGTTGATGGAAGATGACTATCCCAACTAGTGGCACATCTCAGGGCTAAGGCAATTAGTGCTCTAGGGCAAAGCTGAGACATAAAGTAATTTTAAACTTCACTTGTACACATCATTGTTATGTAAATTGTTTTGTTACACATTAATAAAGTGTGGTTTGGGTTTAGTTATGATTTCCTTATGATAAAACTCCTATCTTTCTAACTCAAAGGAGGAAGGGGGGGAAACAAGCAGGGAGGGAGAAAAGACAGATTAAAGAAGCAATAGACTGTAGCCATCTGTGATGATTTTGATGCTGTGAAATTACAAATCTCAATTTTAGACCTGCCATTTAGTATAAATATGTGAGACAGTTGAGATTTTTACTGTGATATTGTAAAGGTTATGAGAGCCAACAGCTTTGTCTTCATCTACACTTGCTTTTTCTGAGTTGTGAATTGGCCAATTGGCAGAAAATCCAGTGTCATTTAAAATATGGCTCAGTCCTGGTTTCATATCACTGCTGTTTTTAGAATTTTCCTTCGAACTTTGATAAGAGCATCCCTAAGAAGTAATAATTTGAATGATAAGATTCTTTTTATCTCGGAGGCTTTGAAGAGTGGCTGTGATCATTGAAAGCAGCAATTCAGTTTACATCAGAAGGGTACAGTCTAATTATATGTTTTTCTGTGATAAGATTTTTTGGATGGTGAGTTTTTTAAGGGTGGGGAAGTAAAGTAATTTGTGTGTGCTTTCCCATTTTAGTCACAGCTAACTTTTTTGTCAGAATAGCACTGATGTACAGTCTGGCTGCACAAAAGGGTGATCAGAAGGGTGACTAAGACTCTGCAGATTTGAGATTTCAGAAGGATTTTTTTTTCAGGTTGATTATTTTTGGCAGGGGGAAAAAATGCACAGACTCAACATGTTACATTTTAAAAGGAGCTGAGAAGATGGAAGCTACAGGCGGGGCCTGRGAGTGATACTGAAACACAGTCTGTCTGAACCAAATTTAGTTGGTTTTTTTCTCTGCTGATTTGGTTGTGTTATATTCTCATGTAGCTCAATAGATCTTCCAAGGGTTACTCTCTCTGTGATTTTCTTGTACCACCTGGTGCATTTCAGAATCTGCATTTAAATGTCATTATAGGAGCTCTGTTGCTTTTCTCCTGCCTGGCCTCCTCTAAAGTCAAGTTGTCAAGCAATTGTCCCTTCATGTATTGCTTGGAGAAAGGCTGTGGCTGCTTCCTTTTGGATTTCTGACAAAGCTGCTGCTGATACACAGGGGAGTAATATCTGGTGCTCATTCTGTGTGGTACTGGTAAAAAGCACAGTCCCCAGAATCAAAGCCAGCTGAGCTGTTGTGGTGGTATGAATTTCATGGTAGGTCTGGGTTGTCTTTTGTGGGACTTTCAGCCCATCTTCTGGTTTTTGTGTGCTCTTTTAGGGTAAAAAAAAATTTAAAAAAAAAAAAGGCAACCCAAAACTTTACAGACAACTCATCCAGTGTGTGATGAGTTCAGTATTTRGATCTTGGCAGGGTAAGGGTTATTATCTGACTAATAATATGCTCCACTGAGCTTGGTCTTTATGGTGCTTGTGAGACGTGATTAAAGAAATGCTGAGCAGTACACTAAGGTCTTTTGAGACTGCATCAAAAAGCCCCCCAAAGTTGGGAGATAAATATCTTATCTGGTTTCGTCCCATTATGCCACATCCTTTTCATGTGTTGCAGGGAGCAGGTGAGGTCACACAGTTTTGTGAATCAGAGACAATTAACACTCCCATGACTAAATGGCCATTTTATGAATATTCAGAGCCCGCTTCACCTCCCTGGGAAGCAAACATGTTGGTTCCCTTCTCCTTCCTCCTGCTAGAGACTGGGGAAGCTCTCCCTGTGAATGGGGATTGGCAGCTGTCGGCCGCTTTGCCTTTTGCATGCAGCAAATTCCTCATTTACATCTTTTGTATACACCCTCATGCAAAGCAGCACACCCATTTCCCCATTTCACAAAGGAGATAAGAGCTTCCTTTGGAAACGCCAGCCAACATCTCCTTCTGTTTATGCAGAGCTCAAAGATTCGGATTTTATGCAAATGCTTTCTGTTTTGTTTTTTTTGATCTCTTTGTGGAAGAGACAGTGTGATGTTTGCTCAGTGTGCTCCTCATGCCTTGGCCATGGCTGCTTGTGGCTTTTGCTCCATGTGCTGCTCACCATGTCCAGCTGCTGCCCCAGACCCTGAGCACCTCTGTGGAACRGGGCTGGGGTGGGAGCAGCTCTGCTGGTGCCTGGAGGGGCTGCAGCCCTTGGGTGTCACCTCCTGCAGATGTTCACCAGCAGAGCATCCTGCAGATGATCACCAGGCTCCTCTGGAGCTGCATCCTCAGCTGGAGGATGATGGCTTTGGGAGTGGGATCCCCTCGGGGCTCTAAGTAGGGCATGAGACAGCAGCATTACACTTTTCCTAGGTTTTATGCTGAGGACGTGCTCAGGTCTGGGCTGGTGCCCTTCCTCTGCTGTCTGGGCTGGCCCTGGCCCATGGCTACAGCGTGGGGAAAAGGGGCTCCCAGCACTTGGGTGAGTAAACATGCAGAAACCCTCTGCTGTCTTTATTTATTGAATGAAAATAATCTGTGAGAAAAGTTCTGCTTTCTTAAGCCTCATGATTATACAAGAACCCATATTTTATTTTATTTTTGGTTTTAGTGGCTTTCTTTTCTTTTTAACTTTTCTTTATTTCAACTTTACTTAAAATTGCCTTTGGCTTCAAATAAAGCTGAGGCTCATTAAATGCTCCCAAAACACAGGCTTGTTCAGAATGGATTTGTTGAAAGGTTTATTGATATAAGTTAGAACACATGCTGCATGAATGTACTGTATTTCTTTAAAGGACTGGTTTTCATTTTGTGTCTTTATAAATCATTGGTATGAAATTGGGTCCCTGATCGTGTTGGGGCTACATCCTATAAGAAACCAGAAGGAAAAACATGGTTGTGGGGGGTTTTCGTTTTTGTTGGATGTCCAATTAGTGTTTAACTTGAAGGTAATTTCACAGGGGTAGTAAACTGCGCAGTGTGAAACCTGGTGGCATAATTAAATGGAGGAAAGGCTCTTTAAAACAACAAAGGAACGTGCAAAAACTTTGCTTTAGTCCTAATAGTCACCCAGAAGGGGAGGTCATGCTGTTCAAAGTACAATATGGATGGGCTATTAAGGTTTAGAAGAAAAAAAAAGGCAAAAAAAAAGCTATATTATACAGTTGGTATTTGCTTTGGCTCATTTAGTCATGGATGCCTTAAAAAGCAGACCAGCAAATGGAGATTTTTTTTCATACTTGCCTTAGATGGGTGGGTTTAAATCTCACTAGGGTTGGGTTAATCTGTACAAAGCCATGGAAGGAGGTGTGCTGGGAGGCAGGCTTTGTGTGCACTGGGGCCTGGTGCTGCACAGCTCAGGCACATTCAGCAGCCTGGGCATGGCTGGATCCTGGCCACGAGGAGGAAGAGGAGGAAGAGGAAGGATGCTCTGTGCTGCAGCAGATGGAGGGATGAACAGAAGCCTGGGTGGCTTTCCCAGAGGCACAGAGGATGTCTGGCTGGGTTGAGACCAGAGGGAAGGCTGAATGTGGTGTCATAGCTGCATCCAGCTTCTGCCCTCCTCACCTATCCAGAGTCATCCCTCACCTTCCCCTGATGRGGGACCCATCCTGCACATCCTTAAAACATCATCTGAGCTGAGAAGATCAATACCCATTGCTTCTGCTTGTATCTCTAAGAGCTTCATACAGCCACACTACAAAGCTGCAGTACAGTGTCTTAATTACCCAGATAATCCTGTTTGCTTGTATTTTTAAACTATGGAGCGCTGGGTAATTATTCAATTCTTAATAGAAGGCAAATGGCAATGTAAACAATAATTAGGATGTTAGACTAATGTGCTTCAAAGCAAATTGGCTTTTTTTTCATCCCGTTCAGCATGAAGTCCCATAAAGCTGACAATTTAGTGGCAAGGAAGCAAGTCCCATTTTGTTTGTGTTTTCTGCTGTTATCTCCTCGCGTCTTGTTTCTGTGAATGAGTTTGCTGTGCCGCTGTTGCCTGCTGCACAGCAAATGTCAGGTTGACAGTCAGTTTTTCCCATTTGCCTGTTCTCTCCCGCAGGTTTTTGTCCCCTGCAGCCAGGGTTAGGGGTCAGCAGCATCCCGAATTTCTCCTGTGCCAGGCCAGGTGAGGGTGGAGGGCACAGCTGGAGTGGCCAGCGCTGGGCTCAGTTCTGGAGGGGACRAGCAGGCTGAGCCTGGTGACTTAAGCTCTTCCTGCATTTGGAAATCAAGACATATTTGAAGGCAAATTCAAGTTTTTGGCTCTTTAATCTTTGCAAACAGGGTCACAACTAGAGCTGGTTATCTCCCTTAGTTTGGAGAGCACAACTSCTGGTTTTCACAGTTCATATCAGGCTATCCTGGGAGCATGATGTGAGCCACAAACACAGATGCAAAGCACTCGATTGATTTTAGTTCTGCCTGCAAAACTTGTGTGTGTAACATATTTCAGGACAGGCCCAGACCGTTAATTAAGCCGTGCTATTGTATCCATTGCTGGCTTTGTATTTAGCCCGTGATTGAAAGCCCTGTGTTGGTAGCAAAGGCGTCAGTCAATAACGCTGCTGCTGCTGCCCGAAATTCTTTAATAATGTCTCTGTCACACCGAGGGTTTTGTCTGGCCTTCGCTGTGTGTTCTCAGCAGTCTGAAGGGATTGAACAATTGCCTTTATTTTCCCCATTATCAATGCTAAGAAAGGCCAAAATGTTCTCCGGTGTTGACGCTGAATTAGAAAAATTGAATTACAGAAATTTAATTTTAAATACGTTTTATTCTTCTCCTAAGAAGTCCGTGTGTGGGGGAATCAATGGAACACTTCCAGAGGTTATGGCTGAATATTTTTGATACAAGTACAGGCTATCTTTATATTAAAGCATGCACTTAGAGGGTGTGGATTTTCTTATTTTAAATCCCAGAAGGATTTTGCCARGCCACATTTTAGTAACCCTAATTAACAAGTCTGTCTTTCCATACATCAAACATCTCTGTCTGGGGAGCTGCAAAATACCTATGAGTGCTTCTGTGAACGTGGGCCTTGAATTCATTTGTTTCCAGTTTAAGTTTTTCGGCTGCTGAAAAAGACATCGATGCTTTGAGAACAGTTTCCTTTTGAAGTGTCCAGCCTGGCAATGACTGAAGCAGCCACTAGGCAAATTAGCATGTTAAAAGGAACGGATCAATACCTCCTTCTCCCCAGATCTCTGCTGAAACTGGGTCTTGGCAACCCCTACTGGGGTCTGGCCAGCTGCACCCCTGCATTTCAGGGGAGCCATCAATAGTGGGTTGCATCAAGCTGAGACTGCTTGATCCTGTGCCCAGGCTTTTTCGAGGATGGCAATTTGAAAATGGATTTGAGGGAATTGATAGCTTTGGGAAGATCAGACAGCTTGTGTAATTATAAACAGGATTAGAAGRAAAGTGCAGGGAGACATAGGAGATCAATCGTAGGGCACAGGTTGGCTGAACTCTTCTGATGCTTGAGTTTTGTTGAACTTCGCTGCTGTGTGCAGATTTCTTCGGGCTTTTTGAAGAGACAAAGCAAACACAAATTAAAAAGAGGGTGTGTGGGCAGTCCCTCCTGTTTCACAGCGATGCTTGGAGGCAGGGGGTGCTGGGTGAGGTAGCAGGAGATGCTCAGCTCCAGCTGTGTTTGCTGACAAACTGCACAAGGTGGTTCTGGCATCCCCSAGTGAGCCCCAGCCCGCACACCTGCGGCAGCCTCTGGGAGTGGCGTGGGATGCTCTCTCCCATCCTTGGCTTTCTGTTTGCCAGGCTCTGCTCACGGTACAGACCTCCCTCCCTGGGCCTTTGGCAGTCCTCTCTCCCTGAGGAGACTCCTGCCTTGGGACTGGGGGGACCACTGGGGGATTCTCCTCTGTCCATCACCGTTAAAACAATGAACAAATGATTGCAGTAATCAAAATGGCTCTGGAGCTCTTCTGAAATGGAGACTATTTGTTGAAAGGCTTCCTGTGGTCCCTCTCACCAGAGATAGCAGAAGGCAGCAGAGTTCTGTTGCTGTTTCTTTTTAGTGGCTTCGGTATTTGCATCTTGCACATCTGCCAGGCTTCCCTTAATCTCTGAAGTACCCTAACACAGTTATTGGATTGACACATTTTGTCCACTCATAATGAGTTCTTGGATTTCMTCATTTATTTTTGTGGTGATCAGTAGTGTCCAGGGTAGAGCTAATAAGACAGCTGAAATCAGGACCAGGTCCCTGTGCGCACTCCACCTGCTCATTAATCAAGGGCTCTGCAGTTAATGAGTGTAATTTCCAGGTAATATTTAATCTCAGAGCAGCAATAGTTACACTTAATGTGAAAGAACTTTTTTTGYGGTTTGTTGCTGAAGTCATTCCCATGCATGGCAGAAACCTCTGCTACTCCCAGGCGCAGCTCTGGCAGGCTGACCCAAATTTGGACTACTGCCAAAAATCCATACAAGATTAAAATACTGTATCCAGGTATTTGGGCTGGACTTGACACCTCAGTGGGTGCTGAGTGCAGCACACATGCAGGTAGACGTGGCTGATGTTGTACACGGTTCTGTCATGCTTTCAGGTTCAAAGGTCTCTCCACGTGGGGAAGAAAAGTTGAAAGCCATCAGCTGAAGGGGTGAAGTCAGTGTGTGTAGCTGAAGGTGCATCACTAATTACCCACAAGACTGTTTCCATCCTTTTTGTCTGAATTTACCCCTTGCAAATCCTTTATCCATTTAGTTGATTCACCTTAAAGTTTTCAGTGGCTCTTTGAAGACGTACTCTCTGTGCCCAGTTTTAATGTGCCCAGAATTAATGTACTCAGTAACCTTGAATTCAACACACCCACTAGCCTGGGAAAGTGAGCTCAAAGGGTTGTGGGCAGTGAAAGCACACACTTTTAGCTTTAAGATTCTTTAATTTGGGGGTGAAAGGAGAACAGAATCCACCTACAGTCCCTGGCAGCAGAAGGGAAAGGAGCAGGGCCACAGCATGGCTGAGGAGGGCAGCTGTCCACTGTGGAAGAGCAGCACTGGCTGTGACAGAGGCTGGTGGAGGTGCACCATGAGTGCTGCACTGCRGGGACCTGCCCTTGTGTTAACAGGAGTGCTGCAGTCCCAAGAGCAGTATGTGGCCTTATTATCTCATCTCCTTCCCATTAGGCTGCGCTGGGATGGTGACTGTGCAGAGCAGGTCCTTTGAGTTGAAGATGAGCTGTAATTGGGGTGTGAGAGTGTGCAAAACGAGATCTCCTCCCTCTTCCTGTTCACTTGGGCCTGGRTTTGTCCCTCTGTGCCATCAGAGGACCCTGCTGTTCTACCCTGTGCTGAGTTTTTGGCAGCCCCCAGCTCACATGGGGAACAGGAGTTCTGCCCACCATATTCCTCTGCTTYTTTAAAGCACTAACTCCTCTTCCTTGTGCCTCTGTGTTCAGCTAGCCTTTAGCAGTAATCATGCTAATTTGACCTCTCCATACACCTGTATTAAAGTTTGAGCCAAAAATGTACTGTAGCAAAGGAGAGACATTTTTCCGTGGGATCGTTGAGCTCTTTGAGAATGCCGAATGACAAAGTTAACTCTTGTGCAAACATTGCCTTTTATTTGACTTTGTAGTTTGCCCTTTGAAATACAAACATATTTGTGTCAATCAGCAAGTCTCCTTTCCGGAGTTCTGGTTGACCCTGTGGAAAGAAATGTGACTGTGCAATTATTAAAGGTGAGGCCTTGGCTTTAACAAATGCTGAGTAATTGCTRTTCACTCCTCTCTGTGCCTGTGCCATAAATGACAGTGGACTGCCCTTCAGCCTGGCTAAATAACAAGGAAGATACTTGTTTGGAAGGAATAATTCTTCAGAAATTTGCARTGTGTCAGAAGTATTGTGTCACAGGGACTTGTGGGTAGGGCAGAGAAAGAAGTTGTCTGTCTCAGCTGAGAGTTCAAGAACCTTAGTTGGGCTTTAAAATGCAATTAGGTCAAATATTGTATTCTATGTTGCTCAGAGTTAGTAGGGGTTGTCAGGGTATGGAAGAGGGCAGAATTTGCCCATTATAAAAAAAAATCTGAAGTGTATATGGAGGTGTGATACCCTGATCATTTATCTACAACTCCTTATGATTAAAAGGATGAAAGCTCCTCCTCCTCTTCTCTGCCAGAGT
This sequence comes from Malurus melanocephalus, assembly GCF_030028575.1. Lineage (NCBI taxonomy): Eukaryota > Metazoa > Chordata > Aves > Passeriformes > Maluridae > Malurus > Malurus melanocephalus. The sequence continues at coordinate 1,622,635 of NW_026623364.1, read as the reverse complement.
GTTGGCAGGAATTGGAAAAAAGCTCCAAATGTTTCTGAGGAGTTTTTCCAGTCTGGAGACTTGGCCCTGCTTGGTGCCACTGCTCTGATTGATTTTGTCCAGCAAAGTTGTCAGCCAGGTAGTGAGGCTATGGGTAAGTTGTGCCAAGGAAATAGAAAACTAGACCTCATTACTATTTTTGGAAAATAACCCTGTCCTCTGCCAGGTATTTTTTTCTTGCTGTTTTTTACATAAAAACCTTCTGAAGAGCCAGAAGTATGGCATAAATTAAGGTTTATTAATCATTACTGATGCTCTACAGAGAGATACTATCAAGATGGCCCAGTGCTGATTTGACCTGCCTCTTTTCCTGTACTAGGTTGTAATTCCTGTATCTTCATTCAGTCTGTCATGATTTATCAAAATAAATAAATTGTTTATTGCACTGAGCTCTGCACCATGGCTCTTGCAGGCAGACCTTCAATAAGTCCTCCTGGTAAGGTAAGGGGAAATAATTTTTTGAGAGTACTTCTCAGTTTGTTTCTCAAAGAGATTTTTCAGAAAGCACTAGATTCTATTTTACCTATTCACATCAACAAGCTTATTTTGGCCTTAGTCCAGAAGGAAATAATTGAAACACTACACAGTGGCTTTCTAAGTAGTCCAGAGCTTGATTGGTGGATTTGTAGCCCTTAAGCAGGCTTAGGAGACTAAGGCATCCCTTCTGCCTATGTTAGGGCTTACTGTCCAGTTCACTTCTAAAGGTTGGACTTGCTTTAGGTTGAAGATACCTTGAAATGTCTCTCACTGTTCTTCTTTAACCAGAGGTGTGCAGAAGTTGTCTGTAAACATGAAGCTGATAAACTGGGCCAGAAATAATTCACTTAAGTTTCAAAAACAAAAGGTTAGGCTAGACTCAAGGAAAAAAAAAAAATCATAATAATTATTGAGATCTGTAGTGCCAGTGCAGATTGTCCAGAAATGTGGAAGAATCTCAGTATCAGAGGATTTTCAGAGTAAGTCAGACATCCAGTAGCATGGTTTAACTGCAGGTTATTGTCCTGTGGGGCTGGGAATTGGCAGACTGGGATCGTCTCCACCTGTGTCTCTGGTGGCAAGTGCTCTTGTACAGTTGTTATGGGATCACCATTGTCTCACAGCTGAAAAGTAGCTCTTGATGTCTGACCTAGAAAGAGAGACTTGATCACACTGTCTCCCGGCTTCTTTCCCTCAAGAGAGCCTTTCTCAGTTTGAAGAGATCTCTTGACTGCTAGAGCTCAGCTTTCCAGTTGAACCAGCTGCTTTCAGCTAAACAGAACCTTCTTTACATGTCTTGGATAACCCTCTCTGTTCCAGTCCTTCACAGAGCCAGAGGGACCCTGAACAGGCCTTGGCTTTTCCAATGGATTTGTGGCTTTACAGTGCAAGATTCATAGTTTCATTTTTCTGTCCTTACTATCCCCTATGAGCGTGTGAGCCCCTGCTAATGACAGAGAATGGCAGGGATGCTGGGAGCAGCCACAAGAGCTCTGCCTGTKGCTGGCTTTCAGGAAAGATGAGCAGAAATGCAGCTCCTGCCTGGGCCCCGTGCCCCTGTCCCTGTCCCAGCAGCTCTGCTCTGGAGCAATGTGCCATCCCAGGCACTCCAGAGTAGATCTGTGCAGCAGTGTGGGGCTGCACTCCTCTCCTTGTGGGTCTGTGCTGTGTTTTGGCTCGGTTTTGCACTCCCTGCTGTGCCCCTGAGGTGCTGGCAGGTGTGTCTCAGCTGGGTGGAAGATGGTCCCCGTATGCCAAGGGAAGCCTGCTCTTTGCATCCAGGTTGCTTTTAATGTGGAGCACATGTGCTCGCTCACAAGTTGAATAAACAAGTAACTCCTGAGGAGATATTGTCTGCTCAGGTGCAGTCCTGTATCTGTTAGAATGTGGGGAAGGGATATTAAAATTGTTTACGAGGTCAGAGCTATAGTGAGCCTTGCACCACCTTTGAGTTACGATATCATTACCTGAGCTGCGGGAACCAAGAAATAAAACCTTTTACCGTGAAATATGAGGAGTGCTTATGATTTTGAAGTATAGAGAGGAAGAAAAATGTGCATTATGTCCCAGTACTTTTTTTTTTTTGTGTTATTGCAGGGGGTTTGTTTTTGCTTACTGGTGACAYGCATAGAATAGATATGGCATTTGCTAATAGTATTTGTGCTAGAGAAATGCTCCTTTTGCTAGTTCATTTCTTTCTGGGTCACRCTAAGAAAAATGTTCCTTCCTAAAAGGAATAAATTATTCAAGTCTATGTAAATAAACATGTTATTATTTATCTGCCTGGTACCTGCACTGTTGCAAGTCCAGTCTCTTGTTTTCATTTACCACGCTGTGCTTCCTGTCCTTTAAGTGAACAGGGCTTTTTTCTGCCCTGGAGTAGGAGCCATTATGGTGTTCATGCCATAGAAAATGTTGCACCTAAAAGATTGATGGAATAGAGGAGAGATTATTGAGCAACATTGATTAAGCTGATTATTCTCAAACAGATGAGAGCAGCTTATATCTGCTATAAGACCCACTAGCAGTCAATGCTCTATAGGCAGTGATCTATCAAAGCATATTTTGACAGTTTTCATATTGTCCTGTATAGATACTTGTCTCATAAGTCACTTCTGTGGAATTAAACAACACTATTACCAAGTTGTGATCTGCAGAATGAGGAAGAAATTAAAAGCCATGGACAAGAGAGAAGAAAGTGTTGGTGTAGGAATTGAATATGGGCTATCAGAGAGGAAGGTGTGCTGTGGACAGCAGGAGAGGCAGCAGAGATTGTCCTGGGAGAAACTGAGAGACAGCTGCCATGCAGTAAATCAGTATCTAGCAAAGTTAACTTTCGGTTTCTTCAGAAAGTGGATTTTGTGGTCTTGCTGGTCTGCTGTTATGTCAATGACTTGCCTCAAAACTTCCTCGAGTCAGAACATCTGTTGCGGCCAATRGAAAGATTCCTCTTGACTTTAATGTGCTTTGGATCAGGCCCAAAATGCAAATAGTTTTTCTCTCATCCTTTGAAGTCTTTAACATTTCATGGGCTCCCTTATGTTATTGGTAATTTGCACCAGAGGTATTTTGCATGCAAATGAAATTTTGGCAGTAACAGCGACTGCATTGGTGAATATGCATGTAGGTGTATCAGGAAAGCAAATTTGACTTTCTCAGTGTATCAAACTAGAAATTTCTTTGTAACAGTGAGTTGTTCACAGTATCTACAGTTGCAATCAGATGTATTGACAAATGYATGTAAAAGATTGTATAAAACTGTCAAGATACATTTTGATACATCTGTATAGAGCCAATTGATTTTTTCTTTTTATTTTTTTTTTTGTGGCTTGTACAGGTTAATACATGTTTTCTATATGAAACTGGCATTTGTCACTAACTTCTTAGAGCACTGTAGATGTCGTAAATTTAAATACTGTAATTGAACCTGAATTTACTATGGATTTATTTACCAGATCAAAGRGTAACTTCAACCTACAGCACTCATTTTGTTTGCTACTATAAACCCCTGAGCTTAGAGAAGTGCCAGAGAAGGACTATTCCTTTGAATTATGTGAATGTGAGCAAAAGCTGGGTTTCTGGTTTTAATAAAACTGGAAGTGTATTTTTTAGCTGAGAGATCATGCTGATTTTAGTATTAATATTTTGAAGTTTCTTAGAGTCATAAAGACTATTGTAGTGCTCTCATGGGTGTCTGCAGTACCAAGGCAATAAAACATGACAAGTTTACAGTGACCCTGTTTACCTTACATTAGGAGCTCACTTTCTCATGTGTGTAAACCTTGTTTGAAAAACGCTGAGCCCTTCTGGGGGCAGCAATCTTCTCATCGTGGCTTGTGGCTTGTCACCTGCCCTGGCCACTGGGCTGCTCTTCCCCATTTAAAAGTCAGGCTTTCTTTATCACCTGCTTAGTTTCATCTGGTCCTGACTGAGCCATTTCTGCCCRAGCTCTCCTTTGCAGGGCATTTCTGCTGAATCCCAGCAAGGCTGACTGAGGGCTCATCCCCTGGGGCTCAGCTCATCCTGTTCCCTCTGGCCCTACCTGTCCTGGCTGGGCTGSCTGTGCTTCAAGGGCACAGCCAGCCAGTGCCTGCGAGGAGAAAGGGGAAAAAACAATTTGTGTCTCTAATTGCTCTAAGATATGATTACGAGCATCTTTCCACAGAAAAAAGCGTCTGCTAAATGGAGAATTGCAGGAAGGGCTCGTCAGTGCTGTTGCTGTTGGGAGATCGTGGTGTATGACTGGAAATGTGAAGAGTTACTCACTCCTCTTGTACCCCAGGCTGTTCTTTAAAGCTCTTGCTGGGAATGCCGTTGCAACAGGGAAGGAGTAGCAGGAAATAAGGGCTGGGGTCACCAGTGACGTTTCATGTGGTGAGAAAGGATGTGTCAGCTAAGCAGAGGTGGCAGTGCCCAAAGTCCTCACCTGAGCCGCAGGGATGGTGCTCACGGTTGGGCCAGTGCCAAGCAAGCAGGGCCACTGGTGCCCAGCCAGGGCTGTGGGCAAGTGGGAGCCTCTGTCTTTGTTTCAGTGCATTTGTTTGTGTAAGAAAGAAGCCCAGAAATAATCAAAACCTGAAAGGGGTCTTTTGTAGAATTGTGTGTGATTGCCCAGCTCATAAAAATGTCAGTCAMCAAAAATACTTGTCTATTGTCAGTGGAAAGCCTTTAAATGAAAGAAGGGTCTTTCTGGTTCTCTTTGTTTTATTTTGTGTTGATTTAACCAAGTTTCATTTTGAGAAAGAGCTGAGGCAAGGTGAGGGTGCCTTAAGGCAGCATGAGGGGAGGTAACACTTTCACAGTATGTGGCTGCTGGCTTTACTGGGACAAAGTCTGGCAAATTGATGTGCTTAAACTGCTAAGGATGCCAAGGGGATTTGACTACCACTAGTTCTGTCCAGAAGATCCTGAAGGGCAGGGAAGGAGTGGGGCTATGGAGCAGGCTTTGCCGAAGGGTGGATTTGGAGGTGCTGTAAAGCCCTGCCTTTTCCCACGGGCTGCTCTGAGCCCGGAGCACCCAGAGCTTTGCTGAGTCAGCCCCTGCAGTCCCAAGGGCGAGGACAGAGGGCCCAGCAGGCTCTGTGGCCCTGGGAAACCGGTGCCAACCAGCACCCAGCACAAGCCCCAGGCTGCCTCRTTCAATCGTGGAGCCCCGGGCTCCTTGTGCAATCTCCAGCTTCAGAGAGAACCGCTCCGATGCCTCCAGTTGCTTGTACCACAAGGGTGGTGCTTGAGCCTGGCTTGACTTTCCCTCCTCAGCCTTCCTCCAGGCGTGTCTCAGGGCACAGCCTCAGSAATGGCTTCAGGAGAGCAGCAGGGAGGGGTGCAGTGGCATTCATGCAAATCCTTGGCTGCTTTGAGCTGCTCTGCTCCAGCCCAGAGTAGGTTTGTGCTGGGGAGGTTTGTGCTTCATGGCTCATTCCATTTGTTTAAACATGCTGCTTGTATTTTTTGCAGGCAGGCAGTGTCCCAAATCTTTATGTAGCATGGACTCTTTAATATAATGAATTCAAGGGCTTACTTTGGTATGAGCTGCACAAGCACAGAATAAGAGCTGCTTCATTTCTGGCAGGAACTTGGTGGTGGATATTGGCAGGGAGTGTCTAGTTAATTTTTGAGCTCTTTTACTCCATCCMAGTTAAAAGCTGATCCCAAGCTGCCAGTGACACCTACAACCTAAACTAGGTGGTTAAATCTCAACCCATCAGCTTTGGTGGTTCAGGGGCACTCTCAGGCCATAAGGTGACACTCAGGCGTGCTTGAAATTCACCTCACAAATGTGCTGTTGTGTTCCTGATCCACTGCCACCCCTCCAAACAGGCAGCAAGTGACAGTACAGTGAGAACTGGGCTCTGTCCAAATTAGCATTCCAAAATAAGTGTGAGGTATTTCCCAATTAATACACTCTGCATTACCTAAGACCCAGAACAGCCTCTTTTGTGTGGGCCAAAATTGTCTTTATAAAGAGATAATACAAAGATGTGTTTAAATATGCATGGAATGCGTATTGGTTAYTTTAAACACTAAAAAAGCCTTGTTATCTGGGAGACCCAAGGACAGTTGTTTTGTTGTATTGAGTCTTAYAACATCTTCGAAACTTTTCTGGGTACAAGTCCAGAATGAGAATGTTCTCTTAAGGCTGAATCACAAGTTGTAAACAGTATTCTATTGGCAGTGCAGAAGACAGGATGGAAAGAGGAGGATTGTTCACCCAGTAATGAGACATTTAAAATGCAGAAATTAGGAGTTTTCATGGTGTTTGTTCCCTTCTGCAGTTTGGGGATGGGGGTTGTTTGGTTAGTTGATTTTTTTTTTCTGTTTTTCTTTTTTTTTTTTTAAACCCTCTGGAGAATCATTCCATGCTTTCTTTCACTGCTGGGAGRGATGTGCTTTGCCTCTGGGATGTGAGTGACAGTAATTGTCTTTAGAGAGGGGATTGATAAAGCAGCACACAGTGTGCAGAGTGTGCAGTGCTGATAGCTGACCCCTGGCCCATACAGGGACACCTGATGGAGCCAAACTCGCACATCCTGTGGTGCACAGATCTGATATCTTGTGAGGCTCCTCAGTGCACAGCCCTTGGCTCTGCTTCTCCTGCTTTACAACTTTTCTATCAGTGAAACCCCACTAATGAGCAGAATTTCAATTTGCTGCTTAATTTTATGGCAGTATCAAGGTGAGGAGGCTCAGGCCATGCATTATGAGGGTGGTTTTATGAGAGCAGTGATCAGGCTGTTGAGTCATTACATCTGCTTTACACTTTGGATTTTAATTGCTTTATGGAGCTTGTTAATTTTTGTTCACTTTGCCAGTAGCTTATGAGAGATAGTTGTCTTTAGCAAAAAATGCCACCAGCTCTTTCATCACTACTTCTCTCTYTGTGGTACCACAGTTCTTAGAAACACACAGGCAGGATTTTATCTCAGGTAACTATTACACTGTGGCTTCAAAAATCCCGTTGTGTTTTATTTTGGCTTGTTTTCCTCTCTCAGTTGCTAGGAACAGATATAACACTCAGAACAGTGTGAGTAATAATCAGAACTTCTTAAATATCAGCTAATGTGGGAGATAAAACTACCCAGGTGACGTATTTGTAAGTGCAAGCAGTAATAAAGCCATATGAGAAGTCATTAACTGCACATTTTTAAAATAATTAGTTGGGATGTATGTTGCTGTTTATCTAAAATACCCTTAGTGCAAAGCTCCTGGGAATACCCCAGTGTTAGAACATGGTGTGTGAGCCTTTCTGCGTGGGGTTTTCCATGGGCAGCTGCTCTTTGACCTTGCCCTMCATGAGGAGTTTCAGGCTTTCATTTCTGGCTTATCAACCATCCTCTCTCAGTATCACACATTCACCTTAGCTTTCTCAAAATGCAATGGCAAATCAGATTGCATTAATGGAAAACGCTGTGGCCTAGAAAACAGCTTTTACTGCTGACAGAAYGGGCTGATGAGATCTGGGCTGGGAAGGTATGCTATTTTTGACTGTGAAAAGTAGCATTTTCTGAAGGTTTGCTGAATGCAGTAATGTGATTTCATGTTCCTCTTTGTTAGTCATCTCTAGCTGCTGGTGATGGTAATGGATGTTGTTAATGTTCAACATTTAATCAGCCAAGGTATGTGTCTGTCTGCTTTTCTTTCTCAAAATTTGCAAGGATTGTTATCAGCTCCATGTATTTTCTAAGAAGTCAAAAGCAGCTCAGAGAAGATGAACAGAGGTCTGCAAAATCTATTTTAAAAGCCTGTGAGGACAAATGAATGATTATGTGAAAAGAATTCAGTCTTCCCTCTGACTAAAGAGGTGCTTGCAGTAAATGTTGGCTTGCATGATCTTCCTCCAGCCTTGCTATGACCATTTAGTGAGGTCTGATTTAGACTAATTCCCACAATCTCTAGCTTTTATTTCCCTGCTGGGGCTGGAATATTTGGATGTCTGTTCTTACAGAGTTTACTTTCTAATTATTACATCAAGTAGGTTTTTTTTGGTCCTTTTTTTTTGCATTGGTTTTCTTTCTGAAGGCCATAACCTCTGTCCCAATCCGGGCAGGTGAAATTTCACAAGCACTTTATCATGGCTCATACCTCGAGCATCCGGACACGCCTTTCTGATTGTCATTCATATCCGCCTGTCATTGCCTCTGGCATTTGCTGAGTTCACATTTCCATGTGATTTACCACAAAACATTTTGTTTAACGAGTCACTAACACACACTGACAGGGAAGTCCCCTTCAAGAAGCTGAACTAATGATATCCTTCATCTTTGCTTTCTTTGGGCAGACACTAAAAAATCAATCTGTTGGTGTCCATGCTTTAGACTTTGCACTTGGGTAGAATTCTTGAAACTCTGGAAACTCTGACCTTGAATCTGTGAGTGCTTTGAATTGCAAATGCTCTCTGTCATGGGCYCTGTGTGTGTGACAAGGTGGAGGAGCTCTGAGGCAGTGCCTGGCTCCCCAGTTGCAGAATTTCCAGTGCAATTGGGTTGTGAGTCAGCAGCATCTCTGTGAGTGTTCAGGTAACCCCTGAGGTRTCTGGGTGCTGAGGCTGCTCCTTGAGAGCATTTCTGGGAAACCTGTTAATGTTCCAGAGCATTTGCTCTCTCTGCTGGCCTTGGCTTCTTTGCTGTGTGCCTGAATAAAGTCACTGAGTGTTTGCAATACCAAAATCCACTCAATGTTGACAAAAATGATTCATACGGGTCTTATAAAAGATTGCTTATCTCCCATGATGAGTTRGGTACAACTGCAAAAATAGCTCCAAGTGTCACATTCACATAAGCAAACACATAAGAAATAAAACATAGCAGAATAACCATCTCCCCTCTTCCCCCAGCTGGTTGCTGATCTCATGTATTTGTGGCTCTGCCTGGCACAGCGCTGATTTACTGATCCATTAGTGGCTGCTGTTTGGCTGCACCTTTGCACAGGAAAAAATATGTCTAGAAAATAAACTTGGCACATCAGACACGCCATAACTAATTCATTGCAGCCAGCACATTTCCTCCCGTTCTGCTTAACTGCCTCAAGTTTTGATTATGTACAAATTTAATGGTTTGGTTCTGCTAGAAAATCCGGGGTTTGTTTATTTAAATTTATATTTCTTAATGAATGCAGGCAAGAGAAAGCGCTAAGTAATTACAAGTAGGGAACATGGAAAACTACTATGCTGATCTGAGTTTTTGAAAGTACAGGTTTTTCTGTGTTTTTTTAATAGTCTAATAAAAATTTTGGTMAATGAGCTATGAAGTGCTTGCAGATTCAGGCAGATGGTGGTCCCTGAAGTTCTCCTTGTTAGGGCAATCTAACAAAACCTCTGAGAACTCAATTTTGGTGGTTAAAGGCAGAGTGTGAGTAACCTTCTGTGGGGTGGGCACGGGGGAAAAGGCTCTCCTGGCCCTAGGTGGCTGCTCTTGAGGATTGTCTGTCTGTCAGTGTAAGGTGCCTCACTGTATGAAACCTGACAATCAGAGGAACACCAGCAAGACAGTGAAGCTTCGCAAGGTATTTTTGTCTATTTTGGGAAGAACCTACTGGTCRTTGAGAGGCAGAGAGAAAAAGGGGAAAAAAATCCATTTCTGCCTCAGGTTTTCTGTTCTTGGCTGAAGGTGGGAAGTGGAGGTTATTCTTTGTGACTTTGGAATCTCKTGAAAGTGAGAAGTGCTGGAAATAGATTGTCTTGCATACCCAAATATATTTGTTTAACTTCTGTAAGATCATCTTGTCAACAGCATTTTAAAACTTGGCTCTCCTGAGCTATCKTAGGTACAATTGGGATGTTGGTGATAGCATTTTGTTAATTGTTGAGGCAAAATTAAGTCTTGATATGGTTTAGTGAGAGCAGATAAAGCAGTGCTCATAAGAACTATGAGCTGATAACTTATCGTATCAGGAAGAGCRTGAGGTGATCAGGGCAGGCGTGAGTCACACGCCAGCTTCAGCCTCGCCACCAGATTTCTTCACTGGAGTAAATTTTTGTGGCCTGGACTGGAGTCAGTGGTGCTTTTGGCCATTTCTAAGTAGCTCCATGGTTACCACAGTTAATTTCTTTATAATCTTGCACTGATTTACATGTCACGTAGATATTTGTATAAATAGCTCCATCATGTCAACCATGGGGGCCTCTGAGCCAAAACGGAATGTTATTGTTAAGTTTATTTGCCAGTAGTTCTGTTGGACACAGATGCTTTTCCAGATTAGAAGCAAAACTCTGTTTGTTTTGTCACTTTCTCCTAATTAGCAGCTGTACGACATCCTGTAGGAATTCCAATCCTATCACGACTATTTTTGGTCATGCCTGACATTGTCTTCTGCAATTCTTTTCCCCAGGACTTTAATTTCATATAGTCTTCAATTTACCTTCTCATACAAAGGGAGACTTTTCTGCAGGACTCTTGAAAAACTTGGCTTAAAGTGTTTATTAACTGGCTGCCTCCATAAAAACCCCTACTTTAAAATTTTACCAAGAGATACAGCCATTGCACAGCTGGGCCAAATCCTGTACTCCTGGAGCAGCAGCTGTGTTGGAAATCTGTGGGTTGTCTGGACCTGGAAGATGGATGGGCAGATCTCTGATACAAAGATACCATGCATCTAGTGAATTCAGGATAGCAGAGGATTTAAAAGCTAAGTCCAGCTCAAATTGTAATTTAATTCTTCTTACCCAGAGCCCTCAGCAGCCACTCATAAAACTGGTCTCTCTCTGGCTGTTCTGAACCTCCTGCTTGCTGGGGTGGTGACCACAGGTCCTCCACACCAGCCTGTGTACATCCAATGCCTTTCCCTCACCCTGCAGGGTTGTGTGGGGATGAAAAGGAGTGCTGAGTGCAGGCTTGGGGGAGACATCTGCTCTCTGCAGAGCTGGTGCTGGTGCACCAGAGTGGTGAAAGCATTCTGAGTGCACCTGAATAGGGTCAGCAGCAAGGGCTGCTTTCCTTCTCCTTCTGGATTGGCACAGTGCCACTCCTGGCTTATCCTTCAGGATGCTGGGATTCACAGCTTTACAGGGGCTCTGCTGTGCTGGTGCTTCTGCTGGTGACCTAACAGACTGTGCTTCAGAGCTATTTTCTCCTGAGGTAATTCCCTGTCTTGCTTTTATTTATTGGTGATAAAAGACTATCAGAGATAAATAAGCATGTTCTCACTTGACTTGGTAATTTACATGGCGTTGCTGAAGGTGATTTACAATTTATACATGGAAAGGATTTGCTGATCTCATTAATAACTTTCCAAACATCTAGATAAACACGCTCTTGCTCTGAATCAAGTGAGCATGAAGCAGCCAAGGTATTCACCTGCAAGGGCTTCTGGCACTCTGCTCTTTCCCAGACAACAGAAGTTTGACAAAAGAATGTGGGAACTGCCAAAACGCGTTTCTCCTCACAGCCACCCAGATCACCCTAAGGTGGGAGATTTCAGCTGTTCTTGCTAAATTATTCTTCTCTATTGGAAGGTTTGTTGACAAGAGAAGATTCCCAGCTCTTTGATTTTTAAATAGGGGCTGTATTTCACATCTCTGTGCCTGCAGCCCATGCAGGCATTTCACTGCATCCTCTTGAACATCCTGCCAAAGCCTGAGATGCAAAAGAGCAGGCAAACAATCTCCACAAGCTTCCTCTATCAGGGCTGTAAAAGGAGAGTTGAGACAGCCCTGGGTATTCCCTGCTGAGCCAGGTCGTTGCCTGATTTGTTTCATCAGAAATAATCACCTCCTCTTGTTTTATGGGCATCTTGTTATCTGCAGATCTCCACGTGCTCTATTGCTTAATTAAATCTCACAACAGCTTTCAGCTGTATCTRTTGTGAATCTTATTGCCACTCTGTAAGTGGATAAACTGAGGCAGGGATATTGGAGCTTACACTCTGGGTGTCTGTGTAATTTACTCTTCAGTTCAGGGGGCTCTGGGTGTCTGTGTAGTTACACTCTACTGTTCAGGGGGCTCAGAGGAACAGCCCTGCTTTCTCTTCCACTGCTCCCTGCTGCTTTCGTGCCATTAACTCCTGTGAGAGGGTTATCCATACATGGGAGCCTGGAAGTTAGGGAGCAGAAGGTGAGGCCAGAGCAGCTGGGAGGAAAATGAATGATTTTTTCCTCTTGAAGACCGTGACACACTGTTGTGTCCATGAATGCCAGAGGCAGATCAGGTGAGCTGTTCTCAGCCTCTGTGGTAGAGCCAGGAATTACACCTGCCTTGGTCTCACATGGAGCTGTGAGATTGCACCTTGTTGTGAAGCTTCAGGCTGTTAAGTGAGAACAAATGTGGGAGAATGGCTTCCAGATGGCTCCTGGCATGTTTGGGGGTTTGTAGGTTAGCCTAGTGAAGGGCAGATGTTCCCTGGAGATACTCACGAGTGGTCTGGACACASTCCTGAGTAATGTACTCTAGGGGTCTGTGCTTGAGCAGGGAGCTTGGAATACAGAACCTCCAGGGGTCCAGCTTTACCCATKCTGTGAAACTTCAGCTTGATTTTCACATCCAGGAGTTGGGTGGGGGGAAGGCATCTGGGGATATATCCTGGGTGGTTTGAGTCTTCCTCTTTCAGAATCTCCTGGGGAGCAAATGCCATGTTTAAACAGGAGTGCACCTGCATGTGCCTCAAGTTCAACACTTCTGAAAAGGTATCATCTGTGTGGAGCAGAGAAACGTGCAGCTTGAGCAGATTTAGGGAGAAAAGGACAAACAGCTGAGCTGTTTTCTTGTTGAAGTTGGGCTTTGTGCTAAAGTTTGCATTGGTAATGAACTAAAAGTGGTCATGTGCTCCAAATAGCAAAGGGCRAAGAAGAGAGAAGCAACTCAGCAATGTATGACCCTCTCTAAAGTGTCGTGGGTAATCAAGTGTGAAGTCCTTAATGGATCATGATTTGCATGCCACTGTTTTGATTGATGTACTACTTAGTAGAGGTTTGATAGTTTTTTACAGTGGTGTTGATGGGAGTCCCTCAGAAGCAAAGGTATTTAAAAGATGTGTAGATGTGGCACTTAGGGACATGGTTTGGTGGTGGACTTGGCGGGCTGGACTCAACACGGCTGGACTCGGGTTTTTCCCAACCTAAATGACTCTGTAAGCACCTAGTCTATTTTCTTTAGTGCTGGGGAGAGCCAAAGCAGTGTTTTTTTGAAGTCATTGTATTCTCAGCATCTTTGTTAAACAGTTAAAAATAGTGCAGAGTTGTTATYTTGCATAGACCCGGATCTCACCAGAACTGTCTATATTTAGGCATCTTCTAAAAACCTTTGTGTCAAGCAATTCTCTAGGGAGACCAAAATAACTTTTTTTTTTTTCTGTTGTTTATATATAATGTTGTACAGCCATCTAGAGAGGATGTGATGATTAAACCATATTAAGACATCTTGCTATAGCTGTGGAGATAGGAGGYTTAATTGTGTTCCAGGCTGCTCACAGTTAAACCAAGAACAAAAAAAGCCCAKAAAAACAGTGTAGTTTTTAGTTTGCTGGCATGATGTGCCTCCATCACACTCACTATACAAGTTCAAACAGTAGCAAAAAACATTACAGCTATTCCGGGTTCTGCTGCAGAGTGAAATTCCACTTGCACAAAGGAGACAGCATTAAAGGATTTATGCACAGGATCAATCCTCAAATTCTTGACAATAGACAATTTGTTAAGGGGTTTTAATGTAATAATTATTTCAGCCAGCTTGCAATGTCTCATTAGTMTGTTTAAAACACAAGCACTTTTAAAATACCTGGGAATAACGTGTTAGGTGCTCTATAATACATTGCAAAGTCCAGGACCCTCAGCTGATGGGAGCAAATAGACATTTTAAACAGTAATGTCAGAGCTCTGTGTTGGGCCTTTCTGTCTTAAAGTGCTCAAGTTGATACTGTGCTCTATCACAGACTTATCTAACTTTGGAGGTTTAATTGCCTTTCTACCGAGCTGTTAAGATTTAGGAGATGAGAGATAATCCCAGGCTGGCTGGACAGTGCTTTTGAGATACAGATCTCTGTTCTCATCAGTGCTTTTACACCACTGGGGAGAGAAGCTTGTAAGCAGGTCTCCTGACAAGAGGATTAGGGCTTGTTAATGTGGAGATTCAGACCAATTAATCAGCTTTCACTGGAGTATATCATAAAACTTCAGTAGGGAGGTTTTTTTTTCCCTGTAAAATGTAGTTGCTGAAGAACAAAAATGACGATTTTATGTGGTTTTTTTTTATAAAAAAAAACCCCACCTTAATGTCTTAGGTTTGCTTGMAGATCTGTTAGTTTCGCGATTCTCCTTGTGCTGCTCCCGTTCAAGGGAATCCATCAACTTGTTTTTCTAATTGAGTAATTATCTGAAGCTGATTAGTTGACTCATCCCTTAAATCTCACAGCTTGTATAAAGGTGATTAAACTTTCAAAGTTAGATGAAGTCTGTGACAGAGCAGAGTGTCAGCCTGAGCGCTCTGAAGCACAGAACATCTGAACCCTTGGCTCAGACAGCAGTGTTTGAGAGATGCCCTCATCTTGGGTCGGTGTGCTGGCAATGTTTTGGCAGCTCCCTGCTCCCAAAAAGGACACGGCTGCTCCAGTGCTGTTCTGAGCAGAGGGAATTCATCATACCAGGGCATCTGTTTATTGTTTAAATACTTGCAAAAAGTAAAAATGCAAGCAGTGACGTGCCAAGTCCCCAGTTCAGCAGCACATTCCTCTTTGTTAAACACTTCAATGTGAAGCTGTGTGTGCTCTGAGTGCTCTCCTGCCTGGAGGAAGGGCCGTGTCCTGGTGTCACTGCAGGCAGAGTGTCCCCAATGCTTCCCGCTGGTGGCCGCTTCGCTTGCCACTGCCAGTCCTAGCAAATATCTTCCTGTAGAGAGCAGAGCAGGTTGGGATTTTCATTCCTCCTGGAAACTGCTGACTTCTCACTGAGAAAGGATTTTTTAAAATAGCCAGCCAGAAAGCTGGCTATTTTAAGTCATACATTTTTTTTTTTTTTTTCACCTTGAATTTTTAGCTTTCTGTTTTTATTTCAATTCCAGCCCAAAACCCAATGCAGCAAATGTTCTGCCCAGGGGTTAATTTTTCTTTTAAGATATCTTGGTGAGATTTTCCAGCTGTTCCCCCCCGGCACAGGGGTGGAAGCTTTGTGTGCTGGTGGGATTGACAGAGCTAACGTGAGATCAGGGTGCTGTCAAAGAGCAGGAGTGAGCACGATGTGGGGAATGTCAGGCTTATCCCCAGCTGTTCCTCCTGACTGTCACAGCTGTAGCGAGATGAGGGTTGCCTAGTTAAACTATTATTAATACATAGAAATATGAGATTTTCAAATTTGTATATTTTTAAGAAGAGCTTTTTTTTTTTTTAGCAGTTGTTATCTATCAGCTCTGTAGCCAAGTTCAGAATAATTCTTACTAATTTTTAARAACAAAAGCTAATTTTTCACTTTTGGGCTTTTCTCTATATGTACCTATTAAACTTAACATATGGATTGTATATATATTTAAATTTTTGGTTTATTATTTTGACTAGTTTCTTTAGAAAACTGTGACTGATAAAGCTGATTTCAGCTTTTGAAATGATTGGGTTATCAGCATAATTGCATTTCTTTTTTGCATGAGGTACAAGTTGGTCTGAAATATTCCTGCAGAAGCAAAGCATTTGTTTGTGTAAAACCCAGGAGAACTGATGCTGCTTGGGAGTGGCTCTCCAAAGCCACAAAGTCTGTCCCTGCAGAGAGGATTTGGCAGCGTGGCCATGCCAGCAGCACCGTAGGTCTGTGCACGCAGTGTCCAAGTGTGGGGCTGCATGGCAAAAACATCTGGTCATTGGCTCTRAAGGCTGTGCAAAGAAAATGATACCCAGGAGAGCAGGACCTCCTTGGCTGGGATTAATAGGTGATTTTGGTTCTTTTTCATACACCTGGGGGTTTTGTTAGTGCCTGTAGCTCTCTCTTCAACAGACTGCCGTATCATGTTCCTGTCCTCTTGTGCTTGTGCCCTTTGCTGAGCTGGAGACTTCATTTTTTCCTGGTTTCTTTCCCTGGACTTCATGTATATTAAAAAACAAACAAACAAACAAAAAAAAAATTACAGCTCTGGAATCCAGGTCAGGAGATTTTGGCTTGTTCAGGAATTTTCTCCCCAGGTGGGCAGTGAAGAAGCCTCCATGAGCTGGTGGGTTTCAAAGGACAAGCTGCTGCAAGCACATGCACAGCCCATTGCAGCTGCAGAAAACAAAGAGGGTATTGCAGAAGGCCAAGGTGGATGGGCAGGGAGCCCTTGGCACAGCTCAGACACAYGAGTAAAACACCCAGGAAGGTTCTACAGTCCAGCCATTGCCTGAGGATGCAGGGAAGATGTTAGAAAAGCCAGAGCTTGGCTGGAGTTTGTCTGGTGTGGGATATGAAGGACGCCAAGGACACCTGCTCCTGCAGGCACCAAAAGGAAGGCTGAGGAAAACAGTCCCAGTGCTCAGTGGGGGAGGACACCTAGTGACCAAGGACATGGCAGAGGTCCTGAATGCCTTTYTGTCTTGGCTTTCACTGGTAGGGTTGGCTGTCTGGCCTTCCAGATCCAGCAGAATCCGTTAAAGTGAAGCGTTACTGGAGAGGACTGAGTACAGAGGAATTTCAGTGCAGTGGAGCTGATGGGATGCGCCTGATGGTGCAGAAGGATTTGGCTGATGTCAKTGTGCTGCCATTCCCTGCTGTCCTTGACAGCCTGTGGCAGTGGGCACCTTGCAGTTAGCAGTGAGTGCCTCATCCCTTTCYCTCCTGAGGATTCACTGAGGGACCTTGCATGCTGATGGTGATTTGTTTCCACACCAAAGATCGCTCTGGCTCCTCACTTCTTTCAACTTGTGAAGCTGAAGTGGGCAATTGAATTTCTCATCTCCCACAAGCCAAATAAAAATCTGGCCATCTGTCAATGAGATGATCATCACGTCTCCGGGGATGCGCAGCAGGCAAGGTACTCTTGGATTTGCCAAAGATGCTGTGCCTGGCATCACGGGATTAGTCCCCAGCCTTAAAACCATCAAAGCACAGCATTTGCTGCAGACTTGTAGCCAAGTTAGCTATGCTGGGGAAAAAATAACCAAGGATTTAATTTTTTTTTTTTTTTATGATTGTTCAAATTGGATGTGTGAAAAGCTCCTCCACTCAAGTTTATGCTGCAGCTTTGCAAAGGAGGTCTGAGTGCTTTACCTGCCAGGGTACCTGCATGTACAGGTCCAGTGGCTTGGAYACTCGGAATTTGGATTTCCTCATACTATATTTGTGTTCCAAGGTCCCTTTACTTCTGTTTTGAACTTCCTGCATTGGTACCCGATCATGAAGTAAAAGTGCTCTGCAGTCAAACAGTCTAGACTCTTCCCCGGTGGGATTGTGTTTGTGTTTCCTCATGTCAGTCATGCATCAAAAATACATGCTTAGTGTGTAGAAATACTGGTTTTCTCATCAGAGATATGAGCTAAAGATGGGGAGCTCTTTTTTATGTGAGGCAATAGTACAGTCATTATTAACAGGAGGCAAAGATCTTACAGTGTGAACATCAAAGGAATCTGATGTTACTTGGAAAGAGCATTTGGTACATCACATCACATTCTACAACCTGACTTTTAAGAAATGCTCAAGAGAAAGCTTTTTCTTTTTTTTTTTTTTCTTTTTTTTTTCCCTCCCTTGGCTTCTAAGGATCTTTATTTATCACCCTCAGGGGCATTACAGTGAGTAATTAGATTGGACCAGGAGAACGACTTAATTTTACAAGAAACTCATTAATTCATCCTATTTTAAATCTTCTCATTTCACCGAAAACCCAATTATGCTTGTAGTGGCAATGATCTGGAAAGGCATTGTCTCGTAGGTGTCGGGGGGGCCACTGGGACTGCTGCAGTATTCATGTCGGGGAGACAAGGGTGACTCCCTTTCTTTGACTTTTAGGTCAAAAGAACTAGTTGCTGGGACAGCTTGACAATTAGGAAACCCTGATGAGCATTTGGAAGTAAAACAGCTGTACAATAACGGAGGGGTTCATGGTGCGGGGCAGAAAGCTCATCAAAAGAGACTATCCAAACAATTGAGTTCTATAATTAACACACAAAAATCTGTTCAGAAATGGTAATAACAGTAAAAGAAAGCTGAGAAGATGCTGCCTTCTTATGTGGCAGATGTGGTTTTGTTACAATGCGAGAGAGAAAATCCATCCTCTTAAAGACTAAGAACAACATTCAAGGGGAAAAGTAAAAGTAACTTTTTGTTCCTAAGGGTGCAGTTAAAACATGAGCTTAAAATATTTCTAGAGAGAAGAGCTGTAGAAAAAGTAACCAGTGATGAAAGACATAAAATATGCTATCAAAGTATTTTTCAAGTCTTTAAACACAGATTTCTTTCTTCACTGAAATRTATAAATGTGACATTGAAATACCTCTTATTAAATTATTTGCTTTGTCCTTCATTTCACCAAGAGTACTATTTTAGAATCTTCCTTTAAAGTTTGCTACAGTCTTTGACTTAAAAGTAGTTTTCCCTCTTCTCTTGTATGTGGAGGGAGATTTGATTCAAAATTGCATCTTGAGGAATTTTRAAGTTTTCTTGAATATTTTCTGCTTCAAAAAATGGAAACTGGAATGCATAGCTTCTGACAGTTGGGCTGACTCCACAGTTTTTTTGCTGTATTAGTCACTTGTCTGTGATAATAAATGTTCTCAGTGGTGCAAGGTAGGTTCCTTTTGGACAGGAGGAGCGTGGTTTCTGTCTGGTTGTGGTGCTGTCCTGGCTGGGAGCCCTTTGCTCATGGTGCCTGTGTGGAGAGCTCAGTTTTGGCACAGGGCTCTGTATGGCCACAGATCTGCAGCCAGTGCTGCCGGCCTGTGCAGGACCACGTCCATGGGGCTTCTGGAAATTGGCATTGCACAACATCCATGGCAGATTTGCTTCTCATGTCACTTCATTCATTTAACTGGATTTACTTTAGCAGAGCCAAGCTTCTGTGCTTGTTTTTCCCCCTATTCACTTTATTAGGTCCTAATCAGAAATCACTATTTTCTTGGTTCCAAATCCTCTTCTCCAGCAGAGGCTTCAAGCAGGATTTCTCCTGGCCCTGGTCCCTGGTGTCCAGGGCTGCTGCCTGAGCTCCTGCCCTGCAATTCTCAGCTCAGGACTGGCCCTCCTGGATCTTCCCCATCCCATCACTGCTCAAATCCCAGCCAGCCCTGCCTCCATCCTGTTCAACCTCCAGGCACTGCCAGAGCCTCTGCCTGAAGCTCCCCGAGACGTTTTTATAATATGCACTGCATTTTTAATGGTTTAGGGACTCTTCAACAAGGAGGTTGGGAAGATTTCTTTATCCAACCCTTTGCAAGGCGTTACCCGATTTATTTTTCTTTAAATGACTATTGAGTATGTCAAGCCTTTTCCAAACTCTGATGGAAAGAATAATTGCCATTTTCACAAAGGAACAATTTAAGAGCAMGTACTGGGGGATTTTTTAAACTATTCAAAAGAATAATTTTCATGAATATTTCCATCACTCCCAAATAAAAAAAAAAAAACCTCAATAACATAGCTTATTTAAAAATAGTTAAAACCAATTTAATACATATCTTTTGTTGCAGCTGTGTTTAAAAAGAATGTGATTAGAGCCTCATCCACTATGAGATGAGTTTTTAAATTCTGAAATTGCTGTCTGAAATTTTTTAGTAGAAAWTTCAGCATTTGGACAGACTAAGCAAGCAGACTTTGCAGCCCACACATGTATTTTTTTTCTCTGTTTTTTTGGAGGAAGCTTTAAGTCTGAAAATCAGGTTTTAATGTGAAAATGGAGTTTGAAAAACAGCTTGAGAAAATTTACATTTAGTTTTGACTAAAGTTCCATAATTCTTCAGAGTAAGTTTTGCAGTTTTGACATGTATCACTCTGGTGAATTTGGAAAAAAGAARGAAAAAAATATGTAATAATGATCAGCAATGTTTGCCAGATCTTGTCTCACTTTAAGACAAATAGAAATCAAATAGATTTTAATACTATAACTCAAAGACATCAGAATAATTATTTCAAGCTGATGTTCCTTTAAATTAACATGACTTGTACTGAGAAAAAACTGTGAACTGAAAATATTTTCGTTTGAGAATTTCCCTTGAATGTGGTGCAGTCGATTGTAACCGTGTTACACTTGTGGGTGATCTGAATGTGAGAAAAGGTTTTTCTCCTTTTTTTTTTTAAAGAAAAAACCTAACAGAAAGAACTAATTAAGGCAAAGCTAAGAAATTGAACTCAAAGTTTACATTGCACATGTGAACTAATCTTTTTACAAAGGCATCTTTCGAAAACTGTGTAAGAACCCCATTCATGCTGGGTCTCACCCAGCAAATCCTTCCTAGAAAAGCAGCCGCGTGAAGATTTGTCATGAGCAAGCAATAAAGACTTCCAGGGAATGAGTTCTATACAGGCTTCTTGTTTGACTACTAAATCATTAACCTTCAAAAAAAAAAAAAAGCCCATCCATAGTTGTAATAGGTGTGTCAGCAGCRCTTCATGCTAAAAACAGCTTTTACAGGATTAGGTTTGAGTTTTTAAGTGGCGGTACCATGGAGCTCTYGGGGGCAAAGAACTACTGGTTTAATGCAGCACATTCTCTAATGCCCTTTTAGGTCTGTTATGAAATGTGGTGAATCTCTGAGCACACTAAAAGGAAGAAAACTGTCTTCAGGAGTAGTTGATTTTTGAAGCAAAATGGCTGTGTGTGCTTTAGGAGCAGCCACTGTGTTTGGAGAGCTTTCTTCAGGTCTTGAAATATTAATGATCTTGGCTTAATATAGTAGAAAACAAAATACAGTGCATGAAACGAGGGAGAAAAAAATTGCTTGAGTTACAGTGTGTTGACCTTGCAGTATCCACTGAATCCATCTATTCCCTTTTAAACCACGGAGGATGAAAAGACAGGGAGAAATGGTCACAAAAATCTTTCCCTGTGACATTTTCTTGTCTTTCTAGAAGCATGTTATCACCCAAACAGGATTTTCAGCCTTGAGCTAGATTATTGAATATATAAGTATTTTAATACCATGAATATGCAAAAGATGGCTTTGTTGAATGATTTCTGTGGACTGTGGTGTTCATATTAAGAGTAATATTAGCGTTTACATGTTTAGTTTTTAAAACCTTGRTTAATAGAAAGAGTTTTGTAGATAAAAGCAGATAGTTTAGTTTCCTCTCATATTCTGTTTTTCAATGCCTTGTCTTTATATATTGTCTGTCCTGGTCATATATAGACTGAGGCATGTTTCTCCTCTGAGYTGTGACWGTGAAAACCARGAGTATTATCTAAGACCAGCATCYGCTATTTGACTGCTGCTGTTGTTAMAARCAGGACCTGTATTGATAYAGCAACTTGCTCACCAGATAGTGCAAATTGTATAAAAAAAGGAAGGGTTGTTTTTCATGGTTGGTTTGTTTTGCTAGGCAATTCCCATCCCAAGCAGAATAAGCTGTTCTCCAGGAGTTGCTTTTGCATCCTGCGAGTGCCTGGCCCATGGGCCAGACGTGGTGGGTTTGTATTTGTGTTCAGGGACTAAAACTGTCCCTGACGTGGGCAGGGTTTGACCCCCGCCATCCTCCGTGCCAGAGCTGTGGTGGCTGATTTTAATTGAAAACCCAAGGCAGTTTGAAKCACGGCCAAAACACACCTTGCGAGTGGAGCCTTATCTAATAACAGGCTGCATGTAAACTCTGGCAGAGCAGATCTCAGTCACTTGAGCAATGTGTTTTCACAAGGCACCCTGGTCCCGGGGCAGCCCCAGCCAGTGACACCGGGCTGATGTCCCAGCGCTCKCACATCGTAAAGGCAGCGCTTGTTAAGGACGTTTCATAAATGGCTTTGGCTAATCAGAATGAAGTAACTTGCTCTTTTATAAATGAGTTACTAATATCCCTCTCCATTTCCCACTGGAGGGCTTCATGAAGGGAAGGAGGGAAAGAGCGAGGGGGACTAAAGGAAGGTTGAAACAGCTCGAGCGAGCCCTGGCTGTGCGGGGGMTTGTGCCCTCCCAACAGGAGCCTGTGTGTAACAGGGGAACCCTAAAGGTAGCGTAGGTGATAAATGACAAGAAGTAGGAGTGAGTCATACAGTAAATACTGGGAACAACCTTTCCTTCTTACTGGTTTGCGTGCCTGGGTATTTTCTCTCTTCTCTGTAGTGCTAAAAGCCGATGGTGGTGATGGTGGGCTTTTATCTCTAGCCAAAGGGGGAAATTTCTAGGATGACATACCTGTTAGCCACCATGAAAATGTGTT
The DNA here is from genome assembly GCF_030028575.1 of Malurus melanocephalus. Classification (NCBI taxonomy): domain Eukaryota; kingdom Metazoa; phylum Chordata; class Aves; order Passeriformes; family Maluridae; genus Malurus; species Malurus melanocephalus. The sequence goes on along the minus strand of NW_026623364.1, from coordinate 1,600,386 downwards.
ATTAATGATGCTAATGTGTTATTAATGATGCTAATGAGTTTTTTCCAAGTGATGTAAAAGTAGCCATTTGTGTAAGCACTGCATTTATGAAGATGATGTCACTGAAAGCTTGCCAAAAGCATGTGGGCTCTGGTGGCAGTGGTGCAGTCACTGCTGTGCCCTGGCTTCGAGGAGGGGGAGAGCATTGCTGATCTCCTCCCTTGGGGAGAAAGAGCCAAATGAATTCTGCCTTGCCAGCAGGGAGATGTGCCATTTCCGGGCATGTTGGGTTCCTGCCCCACTCCCTCTTAAAAATTGGCAGTGTCTGACTGTCAGCTGCCATTCCTTAAGTGGTCATAGAATAAACCAATTGCACCCCTTTTGTCATGCTGTGTGTGGGTGTGTGGGTGCAGGTGGACATGGGTTAAGCCACATGTGACTCCACAGTGAGCACAAAGAGGCAGTTGATTTTCTGGCAGTGGCAACAGAAGAGTATAATTTTTTTTGCCATCTCTAAGCCAGTTTTTAAAATGGCTCTTGTTGGAATTAGAAATCAGTATCCCCTGACATAGGATTACCCATTAAGAGTGTGATGATTGTTAATTCTTCACCTGGGGCTAAGAGGACATCATTAGATCTCTTTGAAATGTCTCCTGCCTTGATTTTGAATGAGTAAGCTAGCAATTTATGAGCACAGCCTGGGCCAGTAACACTCTCCCTTCCTGTTCCTCCCATCTAGCTTGCAAAATYGGATACTACAAGGCTCTCTCGACAGATGTTGCCTGTGCCAAATGCCCGCCTCACAGCTACTCCATCTGGGAAGGCTCTACCTCCTGCACCTGCGATCGGGGCTTTTTCCGAGCSGAGAACGACGCTGCCTCCATGCCCTGCACTCGTAAGTTGGTCTTTGAACATTGCTTCCTCCTTTTATCACCCATTTCTTCTCTCTGTCTCTAAAAAGCATTTTGCTTCCGACAGCAGCATTCGGTAGCTCTGATGGCCCTTTGAGGATGCAGTTTGCATTTTGGCTGACACTTCTGAGAGAAGGTATTAGTTCTCAGCCCTCAGTTCTAGTGGTGGCATGGTTGTGCTGACCCTTGAGAGCTGCAGTGTAAATAAATCAGGAGACTGGGAGGAGACACAGTTACAAAAGAGGGACTCACAACAGTAACACAGGTAGAAGTAAAATGCAGGCTTAAGTTTTGGTCTGACCGCCTGGCCAGTTGATCACATCACTTTTCATGTCTTAATATGGATATTTGTAGAAATTGTGAAAGCTTTCCTTGTAACTATATGACTTCAGGTAAGCAGGTAGTATTTATAATCTCATATATTTCTAATTTGCTTGAAATACGGCTGGTAACCCTTGGGAACCTAAGTGTTCATCTGAAAGGGGTGGTAATAATAAATGTTAAACTGTAATGAAACAACACCCAAAGCATGGTTTATTTTATCYTGTGTGGATAAATACATCATGTACAGCAAATGGCATTTGCTTTGGTTCCACCAAAATGCCTTCAACAGGGAGAAGGAGTGGTACATTGAGCACAGTCACAGGATTGCTGGAAAAAYTCCCTGTCCTAGTGTTGATTAATGGCTCATGCAGCCAAAGACCTGGGATTCCAGGCATGTCCTGGTGTTAAATTGTGATCATCTGGTTCTTTAGTTTTCCCTTTCTTAGGAGMAGAGCAGTTTGAAACAGTAAGTGAAAGGGATGCACAGCCATGTGTGGCTTTCCCTGAAAGCAATTGGAAGTGTTTTCAGACTTTTGGAGTTCAGCTGTATATTTATGTACAGAGTGTGTATGTTTGTCTCTGAGTGAGGGAAGGCCGAGATACTTGTTTTGTAATGTTTTAATATATTGTGAATTAATTTTGTGACAGATGACTCACATTTATTTAAACCTTAATTTCTGCCTTACAAGGCAGAAACAGAGTATGTCCATAACTAAGCTAGCACTCATCCTTTCCCCTCACCCCCTTGATTGCAGCTGTTCTCCAGTTATTTCCTTTTTCTTTAGGAATGAGTTTTGCTGGGTGGTGGTTGAGGAGGCCGGGGCATAGCCAAGAGCAGCTGCTTTTGCTTAGCAGGAAGCAGAGTGGTGAACRTATCCCTTGCCAAGTATTGACTGGGAATGGAGTCTAACTGTGTTGTGAAACCTTGCCTAAGTGGGCAGGAACATGCTTTCTATAATATAATTTACACTAGGAGATCTAAAACGTGACCAGTTTGATAGGAAGAATGTCCTTCTGCAACAACAAAACTATTGTTTGGAATGTACACCCTAAATAACATTATACTGACAAAAGTGTTTCAAAGCCCTGGTCCTGGTGAGTGATATGTTGACCAAATTGAAATCAAATTAGTGATCAACTGGTTGAATTTAAATAGGCATGTGCATTCAGTGAGGTATGAGRAGAGAGCAAAACATTTCCAGATGGGGAAATTGTAAGCAAATGATATGTATGTTTGCTGGTATTGCAAAATGTACCCCTGCAAGCTTAGYCCTTTTTTGTCAAGTCTTGGGCCTACTGCGGTCACCTTTCCCCATTCCTGTCTTTGGAGGTCAGTCAAAGCTTGTTCCTGATCTTGGTCTTTTACCCTGAAGATATGGAGGAAAGGAGAAAAGGCCAAGGCTGTGGTGCTGGCCTCAGTCTTCACCTCTGCATGCAGAGCCCTCCTATCACTACAACCCTGTGGATACCTGCTCTTGGAAAACAGGCGTGTCTCTGGAGGTCCTGCTTCACAGCTTTGAACTRTCCTGTAGCTTGAGGGCTCCTTTTYCTGTGGTCCAAGGTGAAGGATGAGGCAGGAGTTGTTTCTGAGCTGCCTGTGGGGCAGCTGTGGCTCCTCAGTGGCTGCTATGCCTGCTGAAAGCCCCTCTTTGAGCTCTGCCTTGGCTGTGCTCGAAGGCTGGTGCCTGCTCAGGCAGCAAATCCAGCCCTGCTGAAGGTGGTGCAGAGGGTGCAGGGGCTCTGGGGGGCTCTTCCTTTGCTGTGTTCTCCCTCTGAGTGACCTTCTGCCTGCCTACCTGGAAAAGGGACAGCGTTCAGATGGCTTCTGCTGAAGGAAGACCCTTCAGAAAARGGTCCCCATTTGTCTGACAAGAAGTGGAGACAGAAGGGAGCATAAAYATCAAAGGTGCTTTCAGGCGGATTCTGACTGTAATCAGTTCTTACCAGTTGGTTAAACCAGGTGACAAACCCAATTCCCTTGTGCTGACAGCCATAATAATCAGGCACCTTCTTTGTTCATTATGCTCTCTTTAACTCTGGTATTCTCATTCAGGCCTGCATTTAGTAATCGCTCAGTGTGACGGCACACTAATGAAGAAATAAAACACAGTATCTGAGATCCATTCTTCTAGCAAAAAGATAGACTCTGCTCCACTGGCTTGTAAAATCAGGTTTCTGTTCACTTGGAGAACTATTAGACCAGGTGAATAAAAGTAACATTGGATAATTTGGAAAGAACACCTGGAATGGACTGTGGATTGATCCTTTCTTTATTATTCGTAAACACTTTTTAAGATGAAGAATTTCAGCCTTCTTAAGATGTGTTTTTGTAAAGCTTTGACCCTTGGCTATTGATTTCCTTTAGTAATAAACTGGCTGGCCTTGTCACTTATCTCTCCCCCTAGGTAGGGGGAAGAAGACTGTTAGGACTTTCCATTAGCCTGATTGTGCTGGTGGATGAAAGGGAATTGGAGAATTCCCCTTCTTTTTTCCTTTCTTGCAATTCCCATGATARGGAACAAAAGCAGTAGCTACTTCCTGGTGTGCTGGCCAGGAGAGGTGCTCCTGAGTTTTATCCTTCCATAACACACCACTTTCKGATACTGCCATCCCTTGCTGAGCTRTAAAAACTGTGTCTAACCTCAGGTAAACCAGGCATCAAGTTCCTAAGCAAGTAAATCAAAATGTAGCTTTGGTATTCTGCTTTATTCCAGTTCTGCTAGAGTGAGTAGTTCTGCCTGGTTAAAATTTGTACAAGTAAGAGCAGAAAGTGGCAGAGTGTGGGTGTAGAGACAGTGGAGTGGGCTGTGCTGAAGGCCAGGCAGAGGCACCCTGCCACACACATTTTTACTGTGCATCTTTCCCCTCACACTTACCCCCTGAGGACAAATCATCAATGTACCTGTCACCACCGAGGGGCAGAGCCACCCTGGATGTGCTGCTTTGGCCAAACTTGGGAATTCAGAGCTCTGTAGCACAGTGGGCTTGTCATCTGTGTGCCTGGGCATGGAGATGGGATGATTGACTTGTAATACACCTGAGCACAAACCGTGAAAACACGGATGCCTCTCCCTTTTGGAAGCATTGCAAAAGTAATGTCAAGGCAGCGCTGCAGACCTTCATTATATTTCAGCACTTGGAGAGAGGAAGGGTCTTTCATAAGGTTAGCGATGTAATGGAGAATAAGTTGCCTTACCCACACACRAATCCACGGGGCAGGAAAACAAATCAGCCTCAATCATGGCCCTTGTCCCTGAATTCCCTTCTCTGTAAGGAGATAYCCTGTGAATTGCAGCCTGGTGCGGGCAGGTGCAGTTCCCACCCAAATTAATGGGCGTTGCTCTTGCGTCCCCACCGTTAATGAGTTGGGTTCTCTAACTCTTAACAAACAATGCTCACATTATGAGCGAGAACGGAATGGCTTTGTATTGTTTATATTGTCTGTTCGATTCAAATTATTAATGATTTTTAATTGGGAGCCCTTTACAAAAGAGAGATTACCATCATGGACTGTCCAGCTTGAAATCTGCTTCGGTAAATGACCCTGAATAATTTAGTCAGTTGTGCCACCCAAATGGGGACTGATTGATTGATTGATTGATATTTTGTCATGCCCTGAAATATTCCAAAAACGGCTGCATTTAAGACAGTTTATACTGGAGAAGCTTAGAGATAATAAGAGCAGATTTAGTGAGATGCAAGAGAAGAGTGCCTGCTTTAAAAGGACCTTCTCCAGTCTAGGTTATCAAGAAACTGAATAGCCTGACTTCAAACAGCAAACATCACTTACTTGTCTTTAAATTCCCCTCTTCTAATTGAATTTAGTGCACTGCTGTATTTCCTCCAGAAAGTATATTGTTTTTAAATTACCATTTCAGTGCTATTACTCAAGGCTCCTGCTTCTAATGCTTTCTGACAGTTATCAGCATAATGAACCATAATGAAATGATGAGCAATCTACAGTGGAAACTCTATGTGAATTCCACTAGAGCTGTGTGACTGTGTTGTTAAAATTTGAATGCACATTAAAATAACACTGTCCTTATTTGTTTCCAAGGTCAAGTCTTTAAAAAAGGTCTGAAAGGTCTAAACACTTCAATCTTGTAGATGTTGCAGTCTAATATACACCCTTAAGGCAATCTTGTGTTACATTTAACGTATCTCAGAGTTAAATATTTGGCCTGCTATTTCAAAAAAAGAATGAATTTTCCTACCTAATAACTGTGGCTGCAAGTGAGTAATTACATAGGAGCTGATAATTTGAGCACATGTTTATAATGATTGCTTAGACTATAAACAATATAAATAAACAAATATGCTCTTTTTCCTTCAAATTGTTCCTTTTCTAAGTTTCCAGTCAGACATGGGTTATCTCTGTTGCAGCTGTTAGGAGAAAAGAAAGTAGGATACACCACACAATCGTGCTGGCTATTGCATTTTAGGTGGCTTTGCAATGGTTTTGCCACACTTCCACAYTTGTGCTGGCACTACTGCTGTCAAAGCTCACTCTCTATAATACACCAATAGAGAGTCTGACCTTCAGAAATTAAATTTATTACTCTTTCACATCTTTATATATAATGTCTGTATCTTCAGTAAATGATTTTGTTCTTAAAACGTCATATGAGATTGTTCATTATGTAAGTAGTACATCAGAATGCCTTTTGACCTGTAGTACAACAGTTGCAAGAGCAGAGGGAACAGTGGGTAGGCTGTAAGGAGAGAATGATTTTTCTTCTTCACGTAGGCTGGGAAAATAGAGCATCCATTGCTGCATCGCTGCCAGACCGAGAGAAAGGGATTGTGAGTGATGGGAATCTCAAAGGAGAAAGCTGTCTCCCCTTGTGTGTGGTGACGGGCTGAGGGAATTGAATAAGAAGGGGAGTGGCTATGGCTYGAAGAGAAGAGACGGGACTAATTTGACAGTGTGTGTTTGTAATCAGTAGACTTAAAATCATCACTCCTTTAAATACAGCAACTGTTTATTAGCTGTCTTCTGATTTTCTGGCTAGAGCCTTAAATTAACAGAGACATTTACTCAATTAAGTAGGGGMTTTGATTTGGTTAGTCAGGACCCAGTTCTGTAGAGTTGTTGAAGTAAATTAGAGAGCAAACAGAATAAGAAATTCAGCAGCTGGGCCAATTACAGAACAACTTCTTTTTCTGGTTGGATTTCTTTCCTGTCAGACTGTCAGATAACTTTCTGGTATCCGCAGTGGAATTCTTTTTATCTCGAAAGAGCRAGTGAACACAGGTGTATTGTCTGCAGCACAGTGTGTTAGAGTAGATGTGATAACATGTCTTTGCATACRTGACAATGCAAAATGTTCTTATATGGCAGTTCTTGGAAGAGAAGTCCGGAGCCCAAAGGAGTGGTACCTGCAAGATCAGTTTTCCCACACCTCTGCAGTGGTAACTGGACCTCTTTGCTTAACTTCTTTAGCCTCTTTAGGAGAGGAGCTTTTAAGTGGATTGTTCTCTGGGTGAAAGGAACAAARCCTATTGTGAAGCTGGTAACCAGGGTACTTTTGGCAAGTAAATAGGAAATCCTACATTCCAGTGAAATGGGCATTTTATCGCTGGTGCTGGTCCAGGAGCCCTAGCTTGGCAGGACTCTGGAGAAGTCAAAGGAATCTTGCCCAAGTAAATAAATGAAGAATTGTTTACCAAATYATTTGCCTCATTATAACCCAGTTGTAAAGCTAACTCTGTGCAGAGAGGAGAGGGGGAGGAAATGGAGCTGATGACTGGTATTTCGAGTGGCTGCTGCGTACTGTGGCCTGTTGGCTTTGGTCTCACCGGTTGTAAAAACACATAATCTGTAATGATAAATGGTCAGGAATAGCCAGGCAGACGAGAAGCGAGGGTTGTCCGGGCTGCCAGCACTTGTATAAATTAGCCCACAACAACAGGGGACCTGTCCACAACTGCTGAAAGAAGCAATTASTGGCAGCAACATGAACCACTGTCACGGGAAAGTGCGGGCTTTATTTGTAAACACAAACGTACACAGCCCAGGTATTTACTCTGTGTTAGAACTTTGCTTTCAGATGGTTAGAGATCAACAACAAAGGTGTATCTGAAGGGCATCACAGCTCACAGGCTGAAACATCATTGACAGCTCCGCTGCTGCATGGTTTAATGAAGATGAGATGGGAAGAGGAGGCCAAAGAGCTTCCTTTTGAACACGGGGCCTGGCATCGCTTTGCCAGACATTTTAGTGAGTAAACTTTAAACTCCTAAAGACACTGAATATTTATTTAATTTGAAAATAGTCAACTCTGTTTCGTGCTCAGCCCTGCCCACAGGGAGATGATTGTAGGCTGGTGATGGAGTTAGCATTGATGAGAGTTGTTGATCAGCATGGCGGGGCCTTGCTGAGGGAATGGCGATGCTGGCAACACGAGAGCAGCTCAGCAGAGCCCCAGTGCTGCCCTGTGCCTGAGCCAGCCTTTGCACGGCTACCTGATGTACTAAAACGTGCTCCAAAGATCTTTGGGAGCGTTCATTGTGCGCTCCTTTTCTTTTRTACGCCTCTTTTTTTGGTGTCTTTATCCTCGCTGCTTTACGCACAAAAAGCTGGCTCTCAGATCTCGTACGGCAGATGTGCTAAAGTTTTCTCCGCTTCTGAGAGTGCGTTTCTAGTCAGGTTTTCTCGCTGTTAGGCAGTGGGATGCTCGCTCCCAGGTGCCTGCTGCTCCTTTAACTTATCAAAGACTCTGCTGCTCCTCTGTAGTGCAGCCAAGGCCAAGCTGCCGATTCAAAACAGGCCAGTTCATCCCAGGCTCCTTTTAAAGGACGGTGAGTCATAGCAACCTTGCCTCTTGTATGAATCTTGTTTATTATGTAGCAAATTAGCTCAAGATTTCTGAATGCCCTGAGCTGCCTTTGAAATCAGGGCYGATGAAGAGGGTCAGCATCTCTGGAGCAGGCTCATAAAGAGGATTCTTTTGTCAGTCCTGGTCCAAAGCACACTGAAGCCTGCTGCTTTGCCTGATGGACTTTGATTAGCAAACACCCAGAGCTGGCACTCAGCTGCATTGAACAGTATTTTTTTAGGGGTTTCACAGTTTTAGGGTGAAGTAAGAAAGCTTCGAACAGCAGCAGGTTATTGTATTATTTTTAATACAAAGTTTATATATTTTTTTTGTTTGTTTAAATGATTTTGAATCCTTTTCAAGCTAAGGTCTGCTTTTTCTGCCTCAAGAAAGAGGTTATATTTTCTTCAAGGAGAGTGTGGGAATGGTTAAAGAAGATTAAAGTCTTTTCCACATGCTTGAGGTTTTCTGATGTCTGGTGGGAATTGCCAATGAAGCTTCCTTCCGATTTCACACTGTCAGGCAAACGCAGGCTGAATGCAGTGTGACAACCCACTTGAAAATAATTATCCATTGCCCTGGCTGCAGAGACATCCGTTACCTGCTGGAGAAATGTGCTTTTACACACGTGCCCGCACAGACGGAGTAAATTATTTTTTACATCATTTTCTCCTTCCAGGGCTCRGAAGTTTCATCCTGCTTGTTACTTAGTCGCATACATATCTTTTGAAAGCATCTTTCTTTTAAAAGAGGTACATTTTAAATGCACTGATCTGGTGACTGACAGGATGCTCCTAACAAAGGCTTGCCTTCTTGAGGGTATGTATTTAAAATATCTCCATTAGCACTTCCATGGAGAGTGTGGGTTTCAGTTTGCGTTTTTAATAGATCTCCTCCCACAGCAAGATCTTTCAAGGTAATAAATCTTAACTATACCATAGGCTAGTAGTAAACAGATGTGGTTACAGTCCTAAAACTGATAATATCAGTTCAGTCCTTAATGGGTAATGCTGCTGCCAGAATAATTCACTACCACTGCTGGTGGCTGAAGAATAATCTGGCATTAAAAAGGGARCTCCTGAAGGAGGCCTCTGTCTCTGTGACAGAAACGTGCAGCTGTTTGTGGCTCTAGAGAGCTTTATTTTGGGTGCCACCAGAGT